>NC_041375.1:18813540-18976040 GCF_900634415.1 Cottoperca gobio
AGGGGGGGGATGCAGAGGAGGTGAGTGTAGTAGGAGTAGGAGAGGTAAAGGAGGCAAGTGAGGCAGAGGAGGTGAGTGAGGTAAGGACAGAAGAGGAAAAGGAAGCGGGCGATGTAGTTGAGGAAATGGGTGGTGTAGAAGGAGAGAGGACAGGAAAAATACAGGTTCCGTGGAGTGAGCAGGTAGAAGAGGCAGAGATGGAGGAAGAGGTTAAAAAAACAAAACCTGCCACAAAACGGAAAAAGAAAAGTCAGAGTGCATCCAGTGATGCCAAGAATAGTAAAGTCGGGGAGGAAGGACAGACAGGCAGGAAGCAGGGACAGGCAGAAGACAGTGCTAGTGAAGAGGAGTGTGTGTCAGACAGCAGCGACATCCCTGGTTTTACTCTGACCAACAGCCAGAAAACAAAAATGTACTCAGTTGAAATGTTGAAAGTTTTCCTCCAACACACAAAAAACCAACACGGAGTAAAAGTGGAGGATTATTTTCCGGATTTACTCGTTTTTATTAGCTCAAGCAGATTCCATATGAGCCAAAAAGAGTCTGGCCTCATTGAGCAGGAGGTTTATAGATTAAAAAAACTGGTGCTTAAAGTAAAAAAACAAATAAACAGTGATGATGGGGGTCTTAATTAATTTATTTGTTTTTATTTTTTCTTATTTTAACATGTCAGCCATGGATACTTTTAAAGTGGGTGTTTTAAATGTGAACGGAGCCAGAGTTTTTAAAAAAAGGACACAAATTTATGAAACTGCAAAATTAAAACACATTGATGTCCTTTTTTTACAGGAGACGCACAGCGACGGCTCTAACGAGATAGACTGGAGGAGGGAGTGGGAAGGGGAAGTCATTTTAAGCCACAACACATCTCTTAGTGGAGGAGTGGGCTTCCTCTTCTCCAAATCTTTTACTCCAGTCTCACTGGAGGTCGAGCATTTTATCGAGGGGAGGTTGCTTTTAGTAAAAGCCCGGTTTGACCTTTTTAATGCTGTTTTTATAAATGTGTATGCCCCAACAATCGGTGCAGAGAGGAAGTTGTTTTTACAAAAAATTAATGATGTTTTAAATAGCTGTGCCTCGGAGGATTTTTTATTCTTGGGGGGGGATTTTAACTGTACAGAAAATGCTTTTTTAGATCGGAACCACGCAGAGCCGCATCCAGCGTCCCAGCATGTTCTGAGGCAGCTGGTCCGCTCTCATGGTCTGGTGGATGTATGGAGGAGGATGAACGCAGAGGCTAAACAATACACATGGTCCCACTGCAGAGGGAATAGGATTTCCTCTGCCAGGTTAGATCGTATTTATTGTTTTAAACATCATTTTAACATTTTTAAAATGTGTAATATTATACCTGTTGGTTTTACCGATCACTCTTTGCTTTTATGTAATGTTTTTATAAGAAATGTGTTGCCAAGAAGCGCATACTGGCACTTTAACTCAGTTTTAACATTTGATAAAAATTTTAGAGAAGCTTTTATTTATTTCTGGAGTGTTTTTAGGCAAAGGAAGAGTGATTTTAACAGTCTTAGGCAGTGGTGGGACCATGGTAAGACTGAAATTAAAATGCTTTGTCAGCAGCACACCCTCAATGTCACACATGACATCACCAGATCTATGAAAGACCTGGAGGGTGATATAGTGGAACTAGAACAAATAAGTGAGTCCACAGGAGATCGAGGATATATTGAAATCCTCAAAGTAAAAAAAATGGCATTAGCCGACCTGCTAGACGTTAAAGTCCAGGGCGCACTGGTCCGGTCCCGGTTCCAAAACGCCACCGAAATGGATGCTCCATCCAGTTTCTTCTTCGGCCTGGAGAAGAAGAACGGACAGAAGAGGGTAATCCACTCACTGCTCTCAGTCACAGGGCAAGAGATAACGGAACCAAGCCAGATCAGAACACGGGCTGTGAGTTTTTATTCCTCCCTATACTCGAGTGAGTACGAGGGGGAGGAAACGTTTTTAGAGGGGTTTTTAGGGGGACTACCTCAGGTAGCAGAGCAAACCAACTCACAGCTGGAGGGGCCGTTGACCACACGGGAGCTACAGGCTGCTCTGCAAAAAATGCAAGGACGGCGGGCTCCCGGCATCGACGGCCTCACTGTTGAGTTTTTTAAAGCATATTGGGACATTTTAGCAACAGATCTTTTAGATGTTTTTAACGAGAGTCTGGCCTCTGGTTCCATGCCGATGTCCTGCCGCAGGGCCGTGATAACGCTCCTGCCCAAGAAAGGAAACCTGCAGGACATCGGAAACTGGCGCCCTGTGTCTTTGCTGTGTGTGGATTACAAGCTTCTGTCCAAAGCTCTGGCCACCAGGCTGGGGGGGGCTATGGAGCAGGTCATCCACCGGGACCAGACCTACTGTGTGCCCGGCAGGTCCATGGTAGACAATGTCTACCTAATTCGAGATGTTTTGGAGGTCTCCAGCTCATTGGGCTTTGATACTGGTCTGATTTCTCTAGACCAGGAAAAGGCTTTTGACCGCGTTGAACACAACTTCCTCTGGAAAGTAATGGAGAAGTTTGGGTTCAGCGCTGGTTTCATAGGCAAGATCAAGGTGTTGTACAGTGAAGTTGAGAGTGTGCTGAAGTTTAATGGTACTCTGTGTGCTCCTTTTAGAGTGTGTAGAGGGGTCCGGCAGGGCTGTGCTCTGTCGGGGATGCTCTATGCGCTCTCCCTGGAACCTCTCCTCTGCAAAATACGCTCCAGCCTACAAGGTCTGGTTTTACCTGGTTTTAATAGCAGATTTGTTTTATCCGCATACGCAGATGATATTATTGTTTTTATTAAAAGCCAGAGAGATGCGGACATTTTAACAGATATAGTAGATAGTTTTAGTGTAACATCGGCAGCGAAGGTAAATTGGAAGAAAAGTGAGGCCCTCGCTGTCGGGGAGTGGCGTGGCGGTCTCCCAGTTCTTCCCCAGAGCCTCACCTGGAGAACTGACGGCCTGAAATATCTCGGAGTATTTGTAGGAAAAGAAATTATTGTCCAGAAGAACTGGGAGAACGTCACAGAAAAGATTCAGGGAAAGCTTTCCAAGTGGAAGTGGCTGCTCCCTCAGATGTCTTTTAAAGGTAGGGTTTTGGTTTTAAACAACCTTGTAGCATCCCAATTGTGGCACCGTCTGACCTGTGTAGACCCTCCCTCTGGCCTTTTAGCAAAACTGCAGAAAGAAATGGTAGATTTTTTTTGGGATGGTCTACACTGGGTGCCACAGGGGGTGCTGTTTTTATCCAGAGAGGAGGGGGGACAGGGCCTTGTCCACCTGGCCAGCCGAACAGCCACTTTTAGACTTCAGTTTTTACAAAAATATCTTACCGGCCCGGCTGATTTGGTGTGGAGAGATGTGACCAGCTGCATTCTCAGACGTGTAAATAACCTGGGGCTGGATGCTGCTCTGTTTTTAACTGATTCTAATTTTTTAAGTTAAATGGGCTGCCTCCATTTTATCAGGGTGTTTTTAAGTCTTGGGCCCTTTTTAATCATAAAAGGTGTCCAATGTCGGACTCTCTGCACTGGTTGTTGAAGGAGCCTTTAATTTACAGAGCCAGGCTGGACGTCAGCAGCAGCAGCACACCCAGCCTGATGGTGGCGCTCTGCAGGTCCAGAACCCTGTGCCTGCAGCAACTGGTGGATGCAGTGGGGCCGGCGCTGAGTGATGCCCGAGCCCTGGGCTTGCTGCTGGGTCTGACCTCCGTTCGAGTGGCTGAGAGGATTCTGGAGCTGTGGAGCCAGAGGCTATCGGGGAAGGAGAAGAGAATAATAAAAGACTACAGTGACGGGAAGGCTTCTCCAGACCCAGCAGACCCTTTTCCAGAGATCAACCTGAGCCCAGGGCTGGGAGAACTGACCGGTCCCCTGCTCAAGGTCATTAACCCGGCAGGACTGACGCTGCACAGAGCCGACAAAAAGACTCTATATATGAACTGTGTCAAAAGCATCCACAAGAAAGGCCTGTGCAGCAGACCCTCCACTGTGTGGAGCAACAGACTGGGTTCAGGAAGTGGACCAAGCCCACAGTGGGGGTCTTTTTACAAACCTCCCCTCAAAAAGCGGACAGCCGACCTCCAGTGGAGGATTTTACATGGTGCCGTCGCTTGTAACGCTTTTATCGCCGTTATTAATCCCGCTGTTTTTAACAAATGCCCTTTCTGCAACCTACGTGAGACTGTATTCCATGTTTTTACTGAGTGTAAGAGACTCACAGAGTTTTTCTCTCTTTTAACATTGGTTTTTAGTCTTTTTAACGTAGTTTTTACCGAGAGTGTTTTTATCATGGGAGCTGCCTACAAAAAAGACAACAAAGAAAAGTGGCAGCTCCTAAATTTCCTCTCGGGAGAGGCAAAAATGGCCATATACATTAGCAGGAAAAACAGAGTAGAGAACAGAGAGGGGCAGGAGGCCAAGACAGTGTGGCTGTGCAATATCAGGGCAAGACTCTGGCTCGATTTTAGGTTTCACAAACATACCGGGGATCTCGACACTTTTAAAGAACGTTGGTGTTTTAAAAATATTATCTGCAGTGTGAACAATGAATGTTTACACTTTGCACAGGTTTTTATTGGATAATTTTTATATATTTATAGAGTTGTTATTTATAAATGTATATTTTTTGATATGATAATATGATTTTTCGTTACACTTTATGAGTAAACTGTTTGTTTTAAGAATATGTAAATAAAGTGTTTTTGAAAAATCAAAAAAAAATCTCTCTCTCTCTCTCTCTCTCTCTCTCTGTCTCTCTCTCTCTCTCTCTCTCTGTCTCTCTCTCTCTGTCTCTCTCTCTCTCTCTCTCTCTCGGTGCATGCTGGGAGTTTGGTTGTGTGAGTGAGACGCTGAGCAGGTGCTAATTCGATACTTTCTTTTTCTTACTTTATTAATAATGGGTTTTGATTTAACTTAGTTCATTGGTGACAGTTTGATTTAGTTTACTTTTTGGTGCGTTTGGGTGGATAGTCGGGGTGCTCTTGGGTGTTTTTCTCCTGCCGGTGTTCTGCCGGCCGGCGTCTGACGTCATGGCAAATGGAGACTATACCAAGCTAACGAGGAAGCACGGGATCAAAATATCAGCCGGCTTCCCGTGTAGCGTTGAGGAGATCGGGTTAGCTGTGGGAGACAAGGTCGGACATGGCAGTGTGAAGTCTCTGGCGCGGATGAACGGGGCTGTTGTCATCTTCCTGGACCAGGTGGAGCGGGTGCACCGCGTCATCGAGACAGGTATTACGGTGAGCGGAGTGTTTGTGCAGGTGATGCCACTCACTCTGCCCGCAACCAAAGTGGTAATATCTAATGTCCCTCCGTTCATAACCGATGAGTTTCTCAGCAGAGAACTATCCAGACACGGGAAAGTTGTTTCCCCGGTAAAAAAGATTCTGTCTGGATGTAAGTCTCAGTTGCTGAAGCACGTAGTGTCTCACCGAAGACAGCTCTATATGATACTGAATAACCGAGATGCGGAGCTCAACCTCCGCTTCCACGTTAAGGTAGATGATTATGAATACGTGTTATTTGCAACTTCATCGGTCATGAAATGTTTTGGTTGCGGGGAGGAGGGACACACCGCGAGAGCCTGTCCGAAGCGCGGGGGTCCAGCTCCGCCTGATCCTGGAGGAGCGGCTGCCGCTCCCCCGGCGGGGGGCTCTTCGCCGGGAGAAGCCGCGGCTTCGGAGGAGGGCTCTCCGCTGGGGCTGGCCGGTGGCCGCTCCACGCGCCGCGCCAGGACGCGCAGCTGCTGTGTCCAGCTTTGTACACGGGATAGGTGGTGTTAATTCACTTGGTGTGGTGGAAAAAAATGGGGAAAAAAAACAAAAAAAACAGGGAGAGGAAGTGCAGGGGGTGTCAGGTGGTATGGGAGGAGAAGAGGTAGAGGAGATAGGTGCTGTAGAAGAGATGGGTGGTGGGGAAGAGGTAGGTGGTACAGAGGAGGTTGGTGAGATGAGAGTAGAAGATTTAAAGGAGGTAAGTGATGTAGCAAAAGAGGGGGGGGATGCAGAGGAGGTGAGTGTAGTAGGAGTAGGAGAGGTAAAGGAGGCAAGTGAGGCAGAGGAGGTGAGTGAGGTAAGGACAGAAGAGGAAAAGGAAGCGGGCGATGTAGTTGAGGAAATGGGTGGTGTAGAAGGAGAGAGGACAGGAAAAATACAGGTTCCGTGGAGTGAGCAGGTAGAAGAGGCAGAGATGGAGGAAGAGGTTAAAAAAACAAAACCTGCCACAAAACGGAAAAAGAAAAGTCAGAGTGCATCCAGTGATGCCAAGAATAGTAAAGTCGGGGAGGAAGGACAGACAGGCAGGAAGCAGGGACAGGCAGAAGACAGTGCTAGTGAAGAGGAGTGTGTGTCAGACAGCAGCGACATCCCTGGTTTTACTCTGACCAACAGCCAGAAAACAAAAATGTACTCAGTTGAAATGTTGAAAGTTTTCCTCCAACACACAAAAAACCAACACGGAGTAAAAGTGGAGGATTATTTTCCGGATTTACTCGTTTTTATTAGCTCAAGCAGATTCCATATGAGCCAAAAAGAGTCTGGCCTCATTGAGCAGGAGGTTTATAGATTAAAAAAACTGGTGCTTAAAGTAAAAAAACAAATAAACAGTGATGATGGGGGTCTTAATTAATTTATTTGTTTTTATTTTTTCTTATTTTAACATGTCAGCCATGGATACTTTTAAAGTGGGTGTTTTAAATGTGAACGGAGCCAGAGTTTTTAAAAAAAGGACACAAATTTATGAAACTGCAAAATTAAAACACATTGATGTCCTTTTTTTACAGGAGACGCACAGCGACGGCTCTAACGAGATAGACTGGAGGAGGGAGTGGGAAGGGGAAGTCATTTTAAGCCACAACACATCTCTTAGTGGAGGAGTGGGCTTCCTCTTCTCCAAATCTTTTACTCCAGTCTCACTGGAGGTCGAGCATTTTATCGAGGGGAGGTTGCTTTTAGTAAAAGCCCGGTTTGACCTTTTTAATGCTGTTTTTATAAATGTGTATGCCCCAACAATCGGTGCAGAGAGGAAGTTGTTTTTACAAAAAATTAATGATGTTTTAAATAGCTGTGCCTCGGAGGATTTTTTATTCTTGGGGGGGGATTTTAACTGTACAGAAAATGCTTTTTTAGATCGGAACCACGCAGAGCCGCATCCAGCGTCCCAGCATGTTCTGAGGCAGCTGGTCCGCTCTCATGGTCTGGTGGATGTATGGAGGAGGATGAACGCAGAGGCTAAACAATACACATGGTCCCACTGCAGAGGGAATAGGATTTCCTCTGCCAGGTTAGATCGTATTTATTGTTTTAAACATCATTTTAACATTTTTAAAATGTGTAATATTATACCTGTTGGTTTTACCGATCACTCTTTGCTTTTATGTAATGTTTTTATAAGAAATGTGTTGCCAAGAAGCGCATACTGGCACTTTAACTCAGTTTTAACATTTGATAAAAATTTTAGAGAAGCTTTTATTTATTTCTGGAGTGTTTTTAGGCAAAGGAAGAGTGATTTTAACAGTCTTAGGCAGTGGTGGGACCATGGTAAGACTGAAATTAAAATGCTTTGTCAGCAGCACACCCTCAATGTCACACATGACATCACCAGATCTATGAAAGACCTGGAGGGTGATATAGTGGAACTAGAACAAATAAGTGAGTCCACAGGAGATCGAGGATATATTGAAATCCTCAAAGTAAAAAAAATGGCATTAGCCGACCTGCTAGACGTTAAAGTCCAGGGCGCACTGGTCCGGTCCCGGTTCCAAAACGCCACCGAAATGGATGCTCCATCCAGTTTCTTCTTCGGCCTGGAGAAGAAGAACGGACAGAAGAGGGTAATCCACTCACTGCTCTCAGTCACAGGGCAAGAGATAACGGAACCAAGCCAGATCAGAACACGGGCTGTGAGTTTTTATTCCTCCCTATACTCGAGTGAGTACGAGGGGGAGGAAACGTTTTTAGAGGGGTTTTTAGGGGGACTACCTCAGGTAGCAGAGCAAACCAACTCACAGCTGGAGGGGCCGTTGACCACACGGGAGCTACAGGCTGCTCTGCAAAAAATGCAAGGACGGCGGGCTCCCGGCATCGACGGCCTCACTGTTGAGTTTTTTAAAGCATATTGGGACATTTTAGCAACAGATCTTTTAGATGTTTTTAACGAGAGTCTGGCCTCTGGTTCCATGCCGATGTCCTGCCGCAGGGCCGTGATAACGCTCCTGCCCAAGAAAGGAAACCTGCAGGACATCGGAAACTGGCGCCCTGTGTCTTTGCTGTGTGTGGATTACAAGCTTCTGTCCAAAGCTCTGGCCACCAGGCTGGGGGGGGCTATGGAGCAGGTCATCCACCGGGACCAGACCTACTGTGTGCCCGGCAGGTCCATGGTAGACAATGTCTACCTAATTCGAGATGTTTTGGAGGTCTCCAGCTCATTGGGCTTTGATACTGGTCTGATTTCTCTAGACCAGGAAAAGGCTTTTGACCGCGTTGAACACAACTTCCTCTGGAAAGTAATGGAGAAGTTTGGGTTCAGCGCTGGTTTCATAGGCAAGATCAAGGTGTTGTACAGTGAAGTTGAGAGTGTGCTGAAGTTTAATGGTACTCTGTGTGCTCCTTTTAGAGTGTGTAGAGGGGTCCGGCAGGGCTGTGCTCTGTCGGGGATGCTCTATGCGCTCTCCCTGGAACCTCTCCTCTGCAAAATACGCTCCAGCCTACAAGGTCTGGTTTTACCTGGTTTTAATAGCAGATTTGTTTTATCCGCATACGCAGATGATATTATTGTTTTTATTAAAAGCCAGAGAGATGCGGACATTTTAACAGATATAGTAGATAGTTTTAGTGTAACATCGGCAGCGAAGGTAAATTGGAAGAAAAGTGAGGCCCTCGCTGTCGGGGAGTGGCGTGGCGGTCTCCCAGTTCTTCCCCAGAGCCTCACCTGGAGAACTGATGGCCTGAAATATCTCGGAGTATTTGTAGGAAAAGAAATTATTGTCCAGAAGAACTGGGAGAACGTCACAGAAAAGATTCAGGGAAAGCTTTCCAAGTGGAAGTGGCTGCTCCCTCAGATGTCTTTTAAAGGTAGGGTTTTGGTTTTAAACAACCTTGTAGCATCCCAATTGTGGCACCGTCTGACCTGTGTAGACCCTCCCTCTGGCCTTTTAGCAAAACTGCAGAAAGAAATGGTAGATTTTTTTTGGGATGGTCTACACTGGGTGCCACAGGGGGTGCTGTTTTTATCCAGAGAGGAGGGGGGACAGGGCCTTGTCCACCTGGCCAGCCGAACAGCCACTTTTAGACTTCAGTTTTTACAAAAATATCTTACCGGCCCGGCTGATTTGGTGTGGAGAGATGTGACCAGCTGCATTCTCAGACGTGTAAATAACCTGGGGCTGGATGCTGCTCTGTTTTTAACTGATTCTAATTTTTTAAAGTTAAATGGGCTGCCTCCATTTTATCAGGGTGTTTTTAAGTCTTGGGCCCTTTTTAATCATAAAAGGTGTCCAATGTCGGACTCTCTGCACTGGTTGTTGAAGGAGCCTTTAATTTACAGAGCCAGGCTGGACGTCAGCAGCAGCAGCACACCCAGCCTGATGGTGGCGCTCTGCAGGTCCAGAACCCTGTGCCTGCAGCAACTGGTGGATGCAGTGGGGCCGGCGCTGAGTGATGCCCGAGCCCTGGGCTTGCTGCTGGGTCTGACCTCCGTTCGAGTGGCTGAGAGGATTCTGGAGCTGTGGAGCCAGAGGCTATCGGGGAAGGAGAAGACAATAATAAAAGACTACAGTGACGGGAAGGCTTCTCCAGACCCAGCAGACCCTTTTCCAGAGATCAACCTGAGCCCAGGGCTGGGAGAACTGACCGGTCCCCTGCTCAAGGTCATTAACCCGGCAGGACTGACGCTGCACAGAGCCGACAAAAAGACTCTATATATGAACTGTGTCAAAAGCATCCACAAGAAAGGCCTGTGCAGCAGACCCTCCACTGTGTGGAGCAACAGACTGGGTTCAGGAAATGGACCAAGCCCACAGTGGGGGTCTTTTTACAAACCTCCCCTCAAAAAGCGGACAGCCGACCTCCAGTGGAGGATTTTACATGGTGCCGTCGCTTGTAACGCTTTTATCGCCGTTATTAATCCCGCTGTTTTTAACAAATGCCCTTTCTGCAACCTACGTGAGACTGTATTCCATGTTTTTACTGAGTGTAAGAGACTCACCGAGTTCTTCTCTCTTTTAACATTGGTTTTTAGTCTTTTTAACGTAGTTTTTACCGAGAGTGTTTTTATCATGGGAGCTGCCTACAAAAAAGACAACAAAGAAAAGTGGCAGCTCCTAAATTTCCTCTCGGGAGAGGCAAAAATGGCCATATACATTAGCAGGAAAAACAGAGTTGAGAACAGAGAGGGGCAGGAGGCCAAGACTGTGTGGCTGTGCAATATCAGGGCAAGACTCTGGCTCGATTTTAGGTTTCACAAACATACCGGGGATCTCGACACTTTTAAAGAACGTTGGTGTTTTAAAAATATTATCTGCACTGTGAACAATGAATGTTTACACTTTGCACAGGTTTTTATTGGATAATTTTTATATTTTTATAGAGTTGTTTTTTATAAATGTATATTTTTTGATATGATAATATGATTTTTCGTTACACTTTATGAGTAAACTGTTTGTTTTAAGAATATGTAAATAAAGTGTTTTTGAAAAATCAAAATCTCTCTCTCTATCTCTCTCCCTTTCTCTCTCTCTCTCTCTCTCTCTCTCTCTGTCTCTCTCTCTCTCTCTTTGTCTCTCTGTCTCTCTCTCTCTCTCTCTCTCTCTCTCTCTCTGTGTGTCTCTCGCCCTTTCTCTCTCTCTGTCTCTCTCTCATTGCCTTAAGGCCACTAATTGCATTTTTGATGATAATCATCCACTCACATTTCATTACTGTCATCACTTCCTCTTTGTCACATGACAGGAAATTAATTAAAACTTCCTGAGACAACATGGGGAGCAGGTGCAGACACACACACACACAGAAACGCACACACACACACACACACACACACACACACACACACACACACACACACACACACACACACACACACACACACACACAGGTAGGTCAATAAATCACAGCAGACAGAATGGGAGTAATGAGGTGGCTAGCTGTTAGTGCTCTGTAGGCTAGGAAGCACCTAGCTAGGTAAGCACACACAGAGTACTCCACATACTGTGTGTGTGTTCAGTGTCATCAACAACAAAACTATTGAGTGAGCACAAAACTTATTTTAGATCATATTTAACAGACTGATTTATGAGCTTAGAACAAGTTTTTTATACAATATAATAAGTAATATTAGATATATTATATTATAATATAGTTAAACATTTTGGAAAATACGCTTTTCTGATTCTTTGCCGAGAGTTAGCTGAGGACCCGGAGCCAGGAGATGGTTAGCTTAGCTTAGCATAAAGACTGAAAACACTACTTTGGGCCAAGACACATGTTCCCTCGTAAAACTTCAACGTGTTGTTTTCACACTTTCACACAGTTTTTGCACAAAATAAATAAACAATACCTTTGGACAGAGCCAGACTGGTTTTTTCCCCATTTCCAGTTTTTATGCTAAGCTAACTGGCTGCTGGATGTAGCTACATATTTAAAAAACGAATGTTATCAGCCCATTTGATGGGCGTTATCAGTGGTTATTTAATTGTGGTTACTTAACCTTCACAGTTTTAAACACCTGATGTGTAACGCAAAAAAGTAAATGATATCAAAATGATATACAGTATCTTAGTTAAAGGTAATGCAACATTCACATGCTCTTTTAACAAAACAGCAATAAAGTTGTTACGATGAGCTCATTAAACCTGCTGTCACCTGCTGCTGCTGTGTGTGTGTGTGTGTGTGTGTGTGTGTGTGTGTGTGTGTGTGTGTGTGTGTGTGTGTGTGTGTGTTCTCTGCAGGTTTCCAAACTAATCTGTCCTGACGTAACAACATGCTGCTTCTCAATCTGCCCACTGCTGGAGTCCTGGCACGAGCACAAACACAGTGTTTAGTAATGCTGTCATGTTCTATAAATAGGTTAAATTGATTTGTGTGGAGGAGTGTGTTACAGTAGGATAAATGTACCTTTACTGTACAAATGGACAATGCAAACTAAAACAAGGCTGTTAGTGTGGATTTTAAGCTGCACACACAGCTTCAGTACAGTTTAACAGTTCATTAGTGCACCCTAACGACACTTTAATCAGTTTTACCAGTAGGTTAGAAAAGTCTAAGAGTTTGTATGGCCTAACAACTAGTTAGTAGAGTCTAACAGCAGGTTAGTACAGTCTGTTAGCAGGTTAGTACAATCTACCGGGAGGCAAATCTCGGAACCCAAGACTTCCTTTTTTCCGTGAGCTGGTCATTGTTTAAAGTCCGATTAAGAAACTTGAGACGCCAGAATGGACTTGGAATTGAGAGACGACATCTATGATGGGATTGTTTCACAATTAGCCAGTTTACAAGCAAATTCTAAGATAAATAAAAGCTAAATCATCGTCAGACATCAGCTGAAGGGTTCCAAGATTGCATTTTGGACAGTGGTATAGTGGAGGTTATACGAAGTATATCTCTTTTCCTTAGCGATCTACCCCTCTACCTAAAACAGTATGCACACTTCTCCAGGGACCACTACACCACTGATTTTGCCTCAATGTGCCTCTTTTGCGCTCCACACGGACTGCTTACCTGCATTCAACCAAAGCCAGCTCCAACGTGATTGGTCAATTTCTTAACGGACTATAAACAGAAACAGAACACTTCCGATACCAAAGTCTTGTCCCGTTGCCGACAGATTGTGCATTCATATACAGATATCTGTTTATAGAACATGACAGTGTGTACAGTCTACTGGCTGGTTAGTAGTACAGTCGGTTAATATCATCTCCAGTTAGCAGGTTAGTATTGACTCATGACTAGTTGTTCTAACAACTCCGTCTCTAGCTCTTTCTTCTAATTGGACGTTAAGATCAGTGTGAATGTGTTCCTACTCGTCAGACTGTCAGCTTCCTTCTTCTGTCTTAAACAGAAGACTTCAGTTTTAATTAAGTTGATCAGTATTAATTTGACTCACAGATTGAAGGTCCAAACATCAAAAGAAAGAGCTGCAGGAGGAAAGGCACTAAGAAGAAACCTTGCCTGCTAGGAAGGAAGGAAGGAAGGAAGGAAGGAAGGAAGGAAGGAAGGAAGGAAGGAAGGACAAAAGGATGGAGGTCTTGTTTACTTCATATAGGTCGGCTGGAGAGATGACAGCACTGAAATCAGTTTCCAGGTCACAAAGGAAAAATAGCAAAAACGGAGGCTGAGAAGAAAAGAGAGGTAGAGGAGGAAATGTAGAGGGAGGAGGACTAGTTTCTGTGGGAGCTGCAGGGGGCACTACAGTCCAGCTGATCAGGTGTCTCTCACACACACACACACACACACACACACACACAGCCCGTCATACTGTCACCTATGTGATAATTAACAACATCTCCATGACAGACAGAAAGACAGATTGATATCTCTGGACGATTCAATTTGGATTCGGTGTGTGTGTGTGTGTGTGTGTGTGTGTGTGTGTGTGTGTGTGTGTGTATGTGTGTGTGTGTGTGTGTGTGTGTGTGTGTGTGTGTGTGTGTAGGCTTTGTAAGGGATTAACTGACAATAATTATGCATGTACACACAAGATTATACTGTCTGTCTGTCTGCACTCTCCTTCAGTCCTCATTTTAAAAGAAATTAAAGTTTATATATGAATACAGTTTTTTTGTTTAAATAATGAAAAACTCTGTTCCATGTTAAAACAAAACCGTCTTTCACAGTGTGTAAGTCTGATGGAAGAAAAGCTTTAAGAATGACATTTATCGTTTTATCTTCCGATTATATTTTCAATCAATTGATTAATCGTTTGGTTTATAAAACATCAGAGAAAGTGATAAATTCCCACAATAACATTCAGTCATTAAACCGACCCAAGAATATTAAATGCACCATCATGTGAGACCTCACGATCCTCACGTTTGAGAACCTTGTTTGAAATGTTCCCTAATGGATTAACTGATAGTCAAAATGGTTGCAGATACGTCAATCAAATATTTGCTTAATCGACAAATTGTTGCAGCTCTAGGTGTAGCAGTACAGAAAAGATTTAAGAATGAACTGAAAAAGGTAGTAATACCACAGTATAAAAATACTTCATTACACGTAAAGTCCTTCCTTAAGTATTAACAGCCAAATGAACTGAAGTATTAAAAGTAAGATTAGATTGGACAGAGTGTTATTATCCATATGTAGTAACTCTCACTGGTGCTCAGCAAATAACTTAAGTGAGTACTCCTTGTTACTTCTCATAAGATTTCACATACAAAACATATAATCACCTTAGAAAACATAATTATTAAAGATTCAACCACTTCGACCAAATACTAGTAAAATACTTACACATTACTGCAGGAGAATTAATTATCCAAAAATATACTATATTACAATATAACACTTAAAGGGGTCGTTTTACAGCATAATAAGAACTTTTACTTTTGACACTTTAAGTAGATTTTACTTATAATATTTGCCGTTTAAGTACAATTATAGGGTTATTTACTTTTTACAATATTTTACATTTCAACATATATACAACATATATACCTTATACCTACCCAAAGGACCACAAGGAAAATAACCACTTATGGGCTTTTAATGTGTTTTATTCTTTGGACAAATATTGTACAAAGATATAATGCATCCTGGTGAGGCTGTACATATAATATTTATTTATATATGTCATATATTTCTTTTTTACATATTGTCAATGAATAATTCAGTGCAATTCTATTTACTGACAGCTGTAGCTACTGGTTACTTAACAAATTAATATCCGAGATACAAAGCAGCTCATAAAATATATTGCACATTTTACTGGATGTTTTACTGGACCATATTGAAGGAAAATATCTGCTTCTTCTGCCAGTGTTTAAGTACAATTATGGTTCTTTACATGATTATTTCCACTTTATAGCCTATTTTTTACATTTAACTTGGTTAATTTTAATATTCTACATAAAAGGTACAAATCAACTCATAGGACATTTTAAATTGTTAGGTTCTTTGCTTGATTATTTCCACTTTATGACATTTCAGGGTGTAACATCGTACTTTTTAATCCAATTTTGATATTCTAAATACAAATCTGCTCATAAAACAAATTGAATATTTTTAATAAATTTGCAGATCGTATCTGTATTTGCAGAAGCAGATCTGAATACTTCTTCGACCACTGTTTCAGTCAAATGTTAAGGTTATTTACTTGATTATTTCATTTTACAATTATACACTTACTTCAGCTCATGATATACAGTATATTAGCCTACAGCCTACACTGTCTACTGGTAGTTTCAACAGAGAAACACACACAGAAATGTCTTATAGCCTAAAACTATCAAAAAGACAAACAGACGGAAAACCGACATTTAAGAAGTGAGACTGAGAGAAGAAGAAAAACACACCGGACAGACGGACAGAGTGTCGAGCTAAAGCCTCTGCTGTTGTTTTATAACCTTCAACTAACAGAGAACCGATAAAAGAAAGAAGAAGAAGAAGAAGAAGAAGAAGAAGAAGAAGAAGAAGAAGAAGAGGAGGAAGGTGACTTACCGGAGGAGGAGGTGATGGATGAAGAGAGTCCTGTAGGTTTGAAGCGCGAAACTCCGCTCACACACAACGGCCGATCATTAATCAGTAATCAATATTGCACAGGTGTGTGTGTGGGTGTGTGTGTGTGTCTCTTGACTGTGAGTCCGCGCGGGTTTGTGATTAATCAGACCATCGACCGTCCATCCGTCCATCATCAGGTATCCCGCACACTGACCATCAACTCTGTCAGAGCAGCAGAGAGTCGCGCGCTCGCGCAGCACCGAGAGCAGAGCGGAGGGACTGCGCATGCGCCTCAAACAAAAACAGTGAAAGATCGAGAGAGAAAGAGAGAGAGAGAGAGAGAGAGAGAGAGAGAGAGAGAGAGAGAGAGAGAGAGAGAGAGAGAGAGAGAGAGTGTGTGTGTGTGAGCAGCAGGTTTGGTTAACTGGTTTCCAGATTTTTGTTATTGGCAAAAAAAAGAGGAAAACAAATCTATTTTAAACTATAAATATTGGCTGCAATACAGACATTGTTCTCAGCAGTGTTTGGTCCTTTTTACATCTCTCTCGCTCTCTCTCTCTCTCTCTCTCTCTCTCTCTCTCTCTCTCGCTCTCTCTCTCTCTCTCTCTCTCTCTCTCGCTCTCTCTCTCTCTCTCTCTCTCTATTTACTGTCAACTCATGTTCATGACATCAGGAGGTGTCAGGTTAAACTTTAAAAGGATTATTTTGCAGTTTCCTCCAGCCAGAGCTGAAACTGTCCTCAGATCTTCTTCTTTTTTTTAAAAGCAAAAGTAGCATTAGTACAGTGTAGAAATACTCTGTTACAAGTACAAGTCCTGCATTCAATATCTTACTTGAGCTCATTTTTATATTTTGTATAAACTGTCGAGTAACTTAAAGGCACAATTAGGATCTGTCCGTTGCGGTTGGTAAACACAACATTCAAAGTTGGCCCCTCCTCCCCTGCTCAACAAAGGTTATGGTGCTTGCTAGCGGATGAAAGCCAACCCCAGACGAGCTTTGTCCACTTGGTGTTTCGGCTTGCTAAATTTGCTTTTTGCTTTGCGCTGTGTCCACCTGTGGCTTAGCTTCCTTTTGGATGCATGCTCAAGATCACAGAAACGTCCCAAACAGATTAAAAAAAGAAAAGAAAATACAGGCAGAGGCCTGCAGGGTCTCTCCAGTTACAGACACCACCACACAAAAGAGTCATAAGTGATGATTCAGAAGGAAAATCCTACTCATTGTACCTTTAATCTATAGCCAAATAATAGATCCTTAATATAACACATATTTATTAGCTGATTTACATTTTGTATTAATAATCTGAATCTACAAAGTAAATAGTAGCTGTTTATCAGATGTTGTTAGGAACATTTGGGAGAATTCTTCTTCAGGCTTACCAAAACTGCAATATATATACATGTAAGATGCATGTAAATTGCATTATTAATAAACTAACACCACTTAAAATATTTCCTTACCAGATACTTTGATACATAAATGATAAATGATAGATAAATATTTGTGTTTACCTCTGTTCTTTACTGCCTTATCTTTGGCTGATGTTGAATCGTGTCTTTTTAGGAGGCGGGGAAATGACCAGATTACCAGAGAGCTGAGACATTCCACACTACGGCTCTGAGAGAGACACATCTGCCTGTCTCTCTCTCTCTCTCTGAAGCTCAGAAATGTTGTCAGCCTCCAAACAAGCACAAGGCATGATGGGAAACTCCTGGATCAGAGCCAACTCTCTTAAAGTCCACATTTTCTCCTTCAAAATAAGTCTGGTGATATTCTATATTTGTCTTACTGTCAACAAAGCCCACGAAAAGCCACAAATCAGAATGATCTGTTTATCCACCAATAAGTGTTTTATGTGTATCCAGCGCCTGCTATCTCTTATTCCTCTGTGCCATACAGCTCCATTGTTGTACACAAGCTATTAAAACACAACAGGGAGCCACAATGTTGCTCTGGCTGACATGTTTGCTGCCAGAAATACTGACTAAATGTGTATAGTCCCCAACAAATGTACTATATTATTCTGTTGTTGTTATATTATAGCTGTTTTATAACACAAGTCTTATCCTTTAAATTCCCACTTAAAGAGTAACTTAACACAGGCTGAAAAAAAAAACAGTGTGTTGCTGCCCTCTCTGGTTAAAAGTTTCAAGCCTGTTTACCTCGGGGTTTGGTCAGAAGTTTGCTTTGTTGCACCTGTAAAACAAACCCAACAGTGATGTCACAGAGTCCTGGCGCACACCTGTACATCACTGCAGCAAGGTGAGGAGTTAAACCACAGTAAGTCTGCAAATGCAATACTTGTCAAGGGGTTTTAACTCCTTAAGTTTCTTTAATCAATATGTGGTTTTTATGTGGAGTCCTACAAGTATTTGGGAACTATTCTAGACAATAAACTGACATTTGAGAGTAATACTGACACGATGTACAAGAGAAGCCAGCAGCGTCTCTTTTGTCGAAAAAACTCTCTAAACTCCAGATTGACCTCGATGACAATGTTTTATCGATTGAGTGTCTGTGTTCACTTTATCTTGTATCTGCTGATATCAATCTCTTAAGGTCAAACACAATAATGTTCTCAATAAGGGGGTCACTGTCTGTAGCAAAACAACTGGCACTGCAAAGGAAACTCTGCAGGATCTTTACAACAAACAGTGAAATGCAGAATCCATTCTGTCTGATTGTTTTCATCTTTTACATTAACAGCTTCAGTTTCTGCCATCTGGAACCTCTTCAGACTCCCACTAGCTATAACCAATACATTCAAACACTTTGTCTCCCAAACTCTCAGAGGAAAAGGTAGTTGTTTGCATAATGTTGTTTTTATTTTAATCTCTTTAATTTACTGTGAATTTATTGTTTTTTTGGTCTTACTCTTGTATTTATGTGCACTGTGTGTTATGTGTACTAAAGGTATGCACCCCACTGCTGTATGACCGACGCACTGGGGACAAATTTATTTGTAGAGAAAGGTGTTGCCAATAGTGATGAATCCACAGAGAATTATCACCTGACTCTACAGTCTCCTTTCGGCTACACAGAGCGTTTTTGCATCTTTCATCACTGTTTCAGTTCGTTCTCAACGCTCTCACAGCGTTTTTTGTTGTTCTTGTTGCAAAAACACACTGTTCAGAACCCACTCAGCCACAACCAAATGGAAAGCGATAAAGTTAGCGACTAGCTAGTGAATAAAATGGATCATTCAGCAGCTAAAGAGACAGATATTTACTTCAGGTGTTGGCAGAGACCAAAACAGAGCTAGAAGAGTGAACATCGGACTGAAATTCATCAGGTGGACACAAACACGGCCCTAAATGAATGCTAATGTTGCTCCGTAACTGCTGAATGTGTAAATTAGCAAACCATTTCCTAAGAAGTTCAACAAAATTGAAGAATATTTTGCAGCTCTTCAGTGAAGCTAAATAATGCTTACTCTGAGGGAAATATTCAAATATAAAGAAAGTATTCATTTTGTAAAAGCTCAGCCTGACATGTTTGACATATCTGAGGTCTGTTAGACTTTGAACGACGAAGATTATCTTTATGTTGTGTTAATTGTTCTTCTTTTGACTCTCTCTCCTCTCTCAGCAGAGGGCCTTGCTGTGTTCTCCCAGAGTTCCTTGCAGCTCCAAGGTCCCAGTGGATCTGTTTTTTGCTGCAGCAGGACATCCAGCCAATCACAGTCCAGCACTGCAACGACCCACTTACACACACACACACACACACACACACACACACACACATCGCCCCCTCTCACCTTGAACATCACATCAAGGTTGTACAAGGATACAGAGAGAGAGAGAGTGTGTGTGTGTGTGTGTGTGTGTGTGTGTGTGTGTGTGTGTGTGTGTGTGTGTGTGTGTGTGTGTGTGTGTGTGTGCGTGCGTGCGTGCGTGAGAGAGAGAGAGTGGGAGCTGGGAGACACTCCAGTAAAACCAGTACAAACGCACATTAAGATGCACACACACAGACTTAATAAGCGATAGGTTCCAGCGATTCCATTACAATGCTGATTAAACCCGGCTCTATTCTCAAACTTGCTTGCCTCAAATTGTCCCTTGAAGGACAATTAAAGTATTTTTTATTTAATTGTCAGCTCTTTTCTGTTGGTTGATACCAAAAGAAAATATTCCCCCTTTCAATCAAATATAGCTCAGATTCAACCAAGTCTTTTGAACCAAAATCACAGTCACAGCAATGTCTCTTTGACTGTGCAGCTGCATGTTTAACCTCAGTGAGTAATACTACCATCAGGAAATTGTTTCCTGTGGATTTATGAGGATGTATGAATGAACGCTCCGTCAAGAGGAGGCAGAGGATGGTTCTTAATCAAACTAAAAGGCTCAGCAGCAGTGGCAGGTAATTGTGGGGGAATTTAATTAGTAACAGCAGGAGCTAAAAAATGGGTCCCAAAACCAAATACATAAATGAATATAAAAATTATTATTGTAAGTGTGTTTAGACAAGTGAGTGTCAAATCTTCAAACCAACATTATAAGCCTCTGCATGCTTCAATGAGCTAAAGACTGGCTGTGTATTAACGCCTTGCTGTTAAGACAGCCAACGCTTACAGACAGCTAATCACCTGTTTACAGTCAGAAGTTACACAGAAGTTAGTTTAATAAGGTTTGACTCACATTAATATTTTTTCCTTTCAGGTCAAGGGCAGATATTTTACTTAAGTAAAAATAGGAATACCACAATGTAATCTGTCCAAAATAAAGGTCCGGCATCAAAATCTTACGTAAGTAAAAGTACAGTGCCCGTGACAGTGTGCTAGCATCAAATTACCAAAAGTAAGTAAGAATGAGAAGTACTCATCATGCGGAACGGCTCATTTCAGATGTAGATAATATTACTGGATTATAATTAGTGATGCATTAATGAGTACGCATCACTAATGTTGCAGCTTGTAAAGGTGGAGCCAATTTACTACTTTATATAGCATACTGTTGGGTAGCTTAAAGCTAGGGTATGCAGTTTTCCAGAAAAGGCAACATTTTAGAATACAGCCCTCATCCTGCAGCCCCTCTCTGCCCGAAGTCCTTCCCGCCACACGTGCACGAGAATATGCACGCGCTTCATACAGTAACCTGTATGAGTACTCGTCATTCATATCATCCCGATCCATATCGTGATCCCGATGCCGTTGCATAGCGTCAATTCTATGAGAATTACTGTCCTGTTTTCATTGCAAACTTGTGGTTCTGCAATGCACTTGGAGATGACATACAGTCATTTGGGGCTCTACATAAACATAAACTTGATTTAGTTGCAGTCATGAGCCTTTGGGTACGGTTAGCAGAAGGCTATTAGCAACCTTTTCTCTCCATGTCTGGAACTCTTTGCCGATATTGTCAGACTCTCTTTTTGGTAAGTCCGTCTTACTTTTTTGGGCTTCTTTGCAGTATAGACGGAATCGGAGTTTCGGGCTTCCGGTGGAATCGCAATGCATGCTGGTGTGGCAAGCCTAGAAAAGTGAGCACCAACTCTACAAGGGCCGCCATATTGGATTTCTTCTCTGGCAGTTGTTGCCAATACTAGAATAGCAACTTTTTTCGGCACGATATTCCGCCTTTGATCAGATTTTCACCAACTGAAGAGACACGCACAGCATCTGTATTTGTCAAACAGCCAATAGGAACGTCCTCTCTCTGAAATGACCTGTGATTGGCCAGTCTCCCATCAGAGGCAAGAGGTGTAGAAGTCTAGTTTTCTCTCAGATCCATTGAATTACAATACGCTGAATGATTATGGATTTTTTCCCAAATGAAAACTGCCTACCCCAGCTTTAATCTTTAACTATAGCATCCATTATATTTTTGTATTATCATATGAATCTGAAAATGACCTAGTGACTTAAGTTATCAAATAAATGTGGAGTAAAAGTATAAAGTACAAGTACCTCTAAATAATACTTACAGTAAATGTTACATCCCTGGTTGAGGGAAGTTGACAGTAAAATCCTCCACCGGTGCCCATTTACTGGATTCCCTCTAACAAAGATTGGTCATAGTGGATATTTACTATTATTTAAAATAATAGTAAATAGTACAGGGGGGGGGGGGGGGGGGGGTCGCAGTTTACCTGTTCATTAAGCTCCGCTTCCGTGATGTGAAGTGCCCGCAAAAGCTGGAAACTGTGACAACATTATGTCAGGCGGAAGAAACCAAGCAGGTGCTTGTGTGTCGGGGAAAGGTCAGACTTCACTACCTGTTGAAATGAGTCAATGACTTCAGCACATTTTGAGCCGACACCAGACGAGACTTACAGTTTACTGTAAACAAAAATACTGCTTTTAACAACCTATATTTAAAGTGGAAGCCTGTATGAGCCAGAACACACCTGTGCTACACAGCTGTGCTGGTCTTCACCTGTGGTTCTGTTGGTGCTACTGCTATTCTATTGCATGTTAGTGGATTTTGAAGTCACTTTTGCTTTAATGTTACAGAACGTTCTGTTATTGAAGCTTGTTGAGAAGCAGGACGAGTGTCAGTGTTTACTCTAGCAGCAAATCATGTGTTGACAACAGAGCTGGTTATGGTACTGTGGTTTGACATTTTAAAAAGCTGCTTTCACCAGTTTCACCCTGTAGTTTCCCTTTGTTAAAGAGCTTTTTAACAAATCACAATCACTTTGGACGGATCCCTTGCAAAATAGAAAGTGGAGGGTAACTTTCTGTGGAACATTTGCAAGTGGGGAGGTGAGCAGTCATTAAAATTTATTTTTATTTTTTAAACAAAAGAAAACAACACATTAAGAGACGAAGGTCAACTATGACTTTTACTGATAAACAGAATTTGATCGTCAGGGCCCTAGAGGTGAAGCCTGGAGGAGCTCACGGGACTTGGTAAAACCAGACAATTTAAAAGCTGCATTAGGCTCTTGATCAGTACGCTGTCAGAGCCTGACGATCAGCGTATAGGTTGCTAGCTGTAATTTTTTCTAGGAAGTGACAGGGATTTTGACAACGGTAATCCGCAGATAGCAGGAGGGGAGGAAAATGACGTCAGCTACTGCACAGTGAAATATTATACATTATATACTGTATGTAATGAAGTATTGTGCGATTGATGGGAAGTTTGAAAAAGTTGAAACAGATTACAAAACAGCTAACGCAACTTTTAATGTTTTTTTTTTTTCACATTTCCATAACGACAAAAATCAATAATAGAAAATACAGACAGATTCAGACAGAGGGACAGACCCAAATCCAAAACACCAGAGAGTGACAGGATGCGGTAAAGAAGCGAGGGATGACTTCACGTCTGTCAGTCATCAGTCCATCACTGCTGCTTCAGGACGGAGAGAGAAAGACGTTTACTTCCTCCTCCTCTCCTCTCTGTTCCTGTCTCTGTTCTCTTTATTCCTCTCTCTATCCCTCGGCTTCTCTCGCTCTCTCTCACTCTCTCGCTTCTCCTCAGTCTCTCTCTCCCTCCCTCGCTCTCTGTCCCTTTCCCTCCCGCTGTCTCTGTCCCTTTCCCTCCCGCTGTCTCTCTCTCTCTCCCCGTCTCTTTGCCGGCCTTGAGTGTCCATTTTTCTTCTCTCACCCTCCTGCTGCCGCTCCTCTTCTTCTTCTCTGTCGTCTCGTCTGCTCCGGCGGGCACCCTCACGTGCACGCACACGTTCATCTGCCTCACGCGCACTCTCACGCTCCTCCGCCTCACGCGCACGCCCCTCCGCCTCACGCGGACGCCCCTCCGCCTCACGCGGACGCCCCTCCGCCTCACGCGGACGCCCCTCCGCCTCACGCGGACGCCCCTCCGCCTCACGCGGACGCCCCTCGGCCTCACGCGGACGCCCCTCGGCCTCACGCGGACGCCCCTCGACCTCACGCGGACGCCCCTCGACCTCACGTGGATGGCCTTTCCTGTGCTTCATCGCCTGCTTCTCGTCATCACTGTCCTCATCGTCATTCTTGCGTACAGCTCGCTTCTTGTCAGACTGCTTTTCCTTCTTCTTCTTCTGCTTCTTCTTCTTGTCCTCACCTTTCTTCATCTTCTTCTTTTTCTCCACGCTTTGTTCTTTTCTCTTCTTCTTTCTGTGTTTGCTGTCTGAGTCTGTAGGACGAGGGGGAAAAAAATCTAATATAAATTTCTGCTTCTTGTTTTGCATCTACAGATATGTGAACATGTAACATGCAATTAAATTCACTTTTAATAAATGAATATGGTCGTACCTGAGCTGCTGCTGCTGGATGAGTCTGAATCGCTGGACGAGTCTGACGAGGAGGAATCAGACGAGGAGGAAGAGGAGGATGAAGATGAGGAGGAGTCAGAGGATTCCACTTCCTGGTTCTGAGTCATGATAATCTTGGGAGCGTTCTTCAAATGTTCCCTCAACTCGTCCCTGAGAGAGAGAGAGAGAGAATTATGGGTGTGAAATGTTTGGACGTCACAAAGATAACATCTGCGCAGTGAATTAATTCATAATGTTAGACCCAACGTTTCCCTTTTATGTTCCTTGTGAAGAATGGAGATTGAATATTTTCTCATTTATTCTATTTTTGTACTCATTCTGATAAAATCTGAAATGAATCTCTGAAGGTTATGTTTTATTACAGAAAGTAAAGTCTTATTTTTGAATGTGTTATAAAATTATAAACATCGCATTCACAAAGCAGAATTTATTCCGAACATAAACTTGTTTTGTGTTGAACTTCAGACTTTCTAGGATTCCGTCTCCTTTATATTAAAGACTTTTTAAAACCACAATTTCATTCCGATATAACCTAGAATAATTTATTACTTCACATTTTTTCAATACTTCCCAATGGTATTTAACAATAATTTCTATTGTTAGAATTTAATAAACTTAACTTCATTTGAAACCAGATGAGCAGAATATGGATGGATAGATTAACCAATTAAAATAATTAATTCATTGACGTTTACTTAAGTTTTAGCAGACAGAGGGTGAATACAGGTGTATTCAAAAAGACTGTATGAAAGAAATGTGTTTTTTGAACATTAAAGCGTGTAAACATGTTTAGTAGTATGAACCTGAAAATGAGCGTAATACGTCTCCTTTAAGGTTAATTTGAGGAATCTACACGGAGTGATCCTCTAAGACTTTTGAAGACCTGCAGACACTCCATTACTTTTGGACACATTGCATATATACAGTATGTGTGTGCAAACATGTCTGTACGTGTCCCTTACGTCAGTCCTCCCAATCCAATAGAGGTGAAGAAGTTGATGGCGAAGCGAGTGTTTCTGGGATTATCACGGGGGAAAAGACCCTCAAAGAACGGCTGCAGAGTCCTGAAACACAAAGTTTGCAGATTAATATGACGTTTGTGCGTTTTTAATTCTTTAGTACACGCTGTCCAATTATCAAAGAATCAGTGTGTTGTTTTTTCATATTTGTACACTTCTAACAAGTAGACCAATCACCTAATAACAGCTGAAACCAGCATCACAAATGTACTTTATTAATTAAAAACTTTGTTTCTTTCTCTGATCTTCATGTTCGTATTAAATCCAAGTTGCTAACCAAGTATTTGCTATCTTTGTTGAAACATAGTGTTCATGCTTTACTGTCCATTACAGCATTAGAGACTCATTTATCGTTTTAACAGAGACAGAACATCTCATGTTTCATTCAGTGTGTGTTCGTACGGGTCTTTGAGCCTCTGGTTGAGTCTGGGGAGGCCCATGTAGGCACACAGCTCCTGGAAAAGGATCTTCACGAAGATCCTGCTGGACGACGTCGTGGTCTCCTCACTCATTCTGACACACTCCAGCACCTGGAGAGAGAGCGAGTGGATGAATCATTTAAATAACTCGATTAGAAAAGTCAAACAGCTTCATGTGCGTTGCCTCTGAGTTTAGTCAGACTGGAATGGATTTAATGGTTGTGTGTGTTCTTACACTCCAGGGCACAGAGTCTGTGTAGAGCAGGTGAGCGAACAGTCGAGCCACGTTCCTCAGCTTGTTGGTCTCCAGTCGGTGAATCGTGTCGTACTGCTCCGCAAAAATCCCCTCAAAACTTTCCATGTACTCTTTCTTCAGCAGACAGAATCTCTGAAAACACACACACACACACACACTTTTAAATATAGGGCTGCACAATATATTGTTTTGCAACCCACAGACGGATCCCGTCTCGTTTACGATGCTATGTGGGTGTGACTTCTTTGCAGTCTTCACTCTTTGCCATTTATATCTATAGGCCACAACATACGAGTTCATGATTAAACTGTTTACAAAAGCACAACATGGTTTACAGATCTAGCCTCTTAATTCTGCCCTCAAAGTGCACCAGATTGATTGCATTTAACTTTAAAATGTAAAAGATTGTTGGCTAGAAATGTCCGGTATTATTTCATAACGAACTACATATCGAATAATGCATATTATCCCATACAGTTATGGACCGTCAGTCAGTATCTCTCGTGTGTGTGTGTGTGTGTGTGTGTGTGTGTGTGTCTCACCCCGGCCAGCAGACCAAAGAACTTCTCGTAGGTTCTCTGTTGAGCGCAGCAGTCCAGGATCATGTTACACAGCTCTTTCTGTTCACACAAACAATAAAAATCTTATTAAAACAAGGAATACATTTATACAGAGACACAGTAATGTTCAAATCCTATTTATCAAACTGTTGGTATAAAATCTGTTTTAACAGTAATATTATGTAGTTCACATTTCTCATTTAGAAAACATGTCGGACTGTTCTTAGACGTTTAGGCTTCTCGACCAGCTGTGATCTGATTGGATGTTCTCTGGAAGCTCCGTGTTAAATGGGGTTAAAGTTCAAATGATGTGAATGTGAGTGCAGCAGCCAGGTGTGAAATCCCAGAGGTGTGATGTGTAGAGAGCAGCTGTGATGACACGTCTTCAGATATCAGTAACGTCGCATATAAACACACTCATGACCAAACACTGACCCGTTTCCTAAAAACATCGAGGCAAAAAACGATAGTAATCAATTTTATCAATCTATTTAATCTCAAGAGGAGTTTCCTAAAAGCATCGTTACTTCAGACGCTCTTAGAAATGATCGATCTCATACTTAATACTCCACATAATTAGGCGTAATTCAGAATTCATGACATTCACAACGGTTGATGTGCATATTGATAAAACAAATAACCACTACTGCTTGATTTTAGGATTCATTTGTGCCGACGTCCACCCGATAACATGAATGATAAAAAGGCAGCAAGCTAAAAGCTGCAGACTGGTTACTGCACATTACGCTCTTTTAACACTCTTCGTAAAACTCTAACCCTTAAGTTATTAACATGAGACACTTTCAGGCATCTTGCTATAGATGTGAAAACTTTAAGACTAATTAAATGTGTTTTTTCTTCCCCATGCACCTCATTCAGTCCGTGTGTGTGTGAGAAACAGAGGCTGTAAGAGGACGTGTGTGTGTGTGTTTCCAGCTGTTGTGTCGAGTGATTCAGTCCTGATGCTGATGAAACTCTGGCTGACAAGTTCAACAGCTGTGATCTCTCACACACACACACACAAACACACCAGGAACCAGTAAATGTTTGACCATTTTTGCATGAATGACTTTTTTTTAAAATCAAAACTAAGCAATTATTTGACTAATCGTTTCAGCAGTTCAACCATGACACGCATGCAGACTCCAACAATGATGAGGTTACACTTGTTTCTGTTTGGCGTTGCTGTTGCTAGTTTACTGAAAATCAGTCAGTGATTTTATGGTTTCTGCATTTCAACGACATGAAGGAACAAGACAAAAGTAACGAGTACAAGTAACTTAAATTGGACGCTAACTTTTTAGCATTATATCCTGTGTGAAGTCATCAAGTGCATGTTTTAAGACCCTTTTACAGTTCTCAGAGTCAACGTGTCTGCTTTGGTCCATTTCTTCTGTCTGAAGTGTCGAGGAGACACACACACACACACTTGTCCTCTGACAAATGTTTCTCGCAGCGCTTTCTAACAAACGCAACTGTCACTGTCTGAAAGCAACTATTCCTCAGGACCACACACACACACACACACACACACACACACACACACACACACACACACACACACACACACACACACACACACACACTACAAGGTCATGTTATATGCTCTACTTTTTCATCCTTTAGTTATCAAATAGTGAACTTGTTTCTCAGCGCCACCTTCTGATCAGCAGTGAGAGGAAGACAACGTATCCCTACATTTCAGAAGCTGCAACCAGTTTTTTGCTTATTAAATTACTTTCATGATTAATTGATTTTCACAATTGCTGCTATTAATTTCCCTGATCGATCGACTAATCAATCGTTTCATCTCTAGATTTTACCTCCAGCTGTTGTTATTCCAACAATTATAGTTAAAAACAACAGTTTACAAATGTCAGCTTGTTTTATTCATCAATATACTCCAGAGTATTTTCAGATTTATCACATTCAGGAAGAGACAAGTTTTTACATTTATCCTTATTGGAGTGTGTGTTCGCTTCACTGAAGCCATTTAAATCTGCCGTGTGTTTGTGTGGACTTACCGTCTGGCTGTCAGGAAAGTCCATCTTGATCAGTTTGTGAGCGCACTCCTCAAAGTCCAAACTACAGAAACAAACCATCAATCAATCAGTCAGTCAGTAAGTATACATCAGAGAGCTCAGGTAGGGGTGTGTGGGTGTGTGTGACTGTTTGTGTCATTTTCTGAAATCTGTTTCATCTTGTTCTCAAACCTGTCAGCTGCTCTATATTGAAACCATGGTAACTAGGCTGCACACACAGCTTTAAATATTAGTCCAAGTCCATCAAATATAGAAGGAGCTGTAAATAACTGGCAACACCCTGAGAGACAACTGAGTCACTGACTGTATGTGTGTGTGTACCTGGACTGGATAGCGAGGTAGATGGTTCTTCTGAAAGCCACCAGATTGACTTCTGTCTGATCATAGATGGTGATCTTCTCATCTGTGAGGGAGAGACAGAGAGGGCTTCTTTAATGGTGTATTAAAATCAGAGTATTGAAATAATAATAATATATATATATATATATATATATATATATATATATATATATATATATATATATATATATATATATATATATATATATATATATATATATATATAAATAAATAAATAATATATATATATATATAAATAAATAATATATAACAAGGTTGGTGGGGGTGTCCTTTAACTCTCATTATGTTAACAGAAGAACTGGAATTTACCTCAATTTAACAACAGTTCAGAAAACAAAAATAAAATAAGTCAAAGAAATGTTTTTATTTAAGGGAGTGTTAAAGGGATATTTCATTGATTTAATATTGCACCTCCATAACATTGGTGGACTTGTAAGAGACTGCTATGAAAAGGTAGTAGCTTGACATTTGGGAAATACGATTCTTGTCTTTTGCCTACAAGCACCTCTACAGCTCATTATTGCCTCATTTCCTCTGCATGGTACAGCTCAACTCGACCTGGTACTCCTCTAGATCTAATTTTCCTCTGCAGATAGTACCCTAAGAGTAGACAGGATTCTTAGCTGATTGTCATAGCAACGGCGTGTGAAACTGCTGGGACATCATCTTCAATGCAACATTTGCCGAATCCTTTCATCGCCAACCAAACGGAAGAATTGTACTGACGTCAATTGTACAGCGTAGGTTTTGCGGGCTGCCATTTCTTCTTCTTTTTTTAAACATGAGCTTAGTAGTGAAATCAGTGGAATGCCCCTTTAAATTGAGAGAGAAAACTGTGTTCAGCAGGTCCGTCTCACCTTCTGCTGCCTCCGCGTTTTCCTCTTCCTCGTCTTCATCTTCGTCGCTGTCGTCACCCTCCTCCCCTGAGTCGCTGCTGCCCTCGTCCAGGATCTCTGCCAGGACAGGTGACAGCTGATTGGTTAAACTGTGAAATAAGTGAAAGCTGATTGGATGGTTTGATGTTTGTGCGCATTCTCACCTCTTTTGATGGTTTTGTATTTCTCCTCGTTGTCCAAGAAGTCTGGGTCCAACTTAAACACATCTGAGTGAACACACAAACACAGTTAGAGCTACTTGTACAGCACACTTTTATTTCTGCAGAGAGAGTTGCAGCGCCACTCTCCCCCTCCCTCTATGTGGCTTACTGAGGACGTCCTCGATGTTGTACTCGTCGTCCAGTGGCAGCATGTGGGTGAACTGGTCTCCCTCATCCACTAGGTCCAGGCCCTCTGGGATCACAGGGTGATCTTTGAAACCGTCCTTCCTGATGGCAAACATCACCTCGATCATGTACTGGACCCTCTTATCAATGGCCGACTCGTGGAGGACGTTCCTGAGACGCTCAAATATGGCTGAAATAAAAAGAGACTTTATGATTCATTTTGTTTATTGGACAATACTGGTTACGTGGCTCGAGTTAACATTCGTAGCTACCGTTTATTCCTCGCGGGGACACCTCGGTCAGTTTAAGTCCACATTCCTTCAGGAAGGCGATGGAGACCTCCACGCTGTCGTCAGTCGGACGCTCCAGCAGCAGAGTGAGCATCTCCAGACACAAAACCTCATGAGCCTGCGGGCGAGAGACGGAAGTAAACACAGTTCATTAGAGCTGAACATAAACACTTAAACTCTCCGTTAGTATGAAAGTCAGACACCAGGACCTACCACGTTCTGGTTGATGAGATGAGCCACAAACTTTGAGGCCGTCAGGCACTGTTGCTGGAAAACAAAAGACAGACTGGTTTTAATACATCACGAATACAAATACAGCCAATATATATGATGTTAAATGAAATTCACATTTAATATCAATGAAAAGAACTGAACACAAATGTTTTTTGAGTGAATTTATACGAGACAGACAGACAGACAGACAGGCAGACAGACAGACAGACACCTTGAGGTTGCGGCGGTAGCTCCTCCTGAAGGACAGGATGAGGCGTTTGAGGATCAGCTCTCCAATCTGAGGGAACTTTGAGTTGATGATGGCGACAACAGCCGAGTAAACGTGAGTAAAAATCGGAGATGCCGCCTGAGCCTGAAGCACCGAGCGAGACAGCACACCCCTGGGAGACAGACAGGTAGACAGTTACAGTGGGAAGTCAGACGGACAACAACGTAACCTCCAGACTTTTCTTTCTCTTGGTGGATTCAGAGAAGAGAAAGTTTATAGCCCTTCATTACACTATATGAGTTTTACTCGGATCTGTAAGTTTTGTCCTCACATTTACATCATTACATCATCTGAAATACACTTTGTTTCTCTTCAAGTGTCACATAAACATCTTAAATACACCTTTCAGATTTGAATATTGACTTAATGTAAAGTTGTATGTTGGCGAGTGTTATTGTTCACCTCCCCCTGACGATGTTCTCCTGCAGCAGCTCCTGGATGATGAAGACGATGTTCGACACGTTGACTTTGTTGATCAGACCGTTGATGGACTTCTTCAGGGCCTCCCAGCTCATCCTCTGATAGGCCAGGCTGCACAGAAGGAGGGGCATCAGTGACAACACACAAGTTAAGTTGAAAGTGTTCCATATTTTCTTTTTGTTCTTTTATTTTATGTAAGATTACGTTTTGGCATTTCTACGTTATTTTGATAGTGAGAGAGAGACAGGAAAGGCAGGTGAGACAGAGAGGGGTTGGGCCCAGGGCCGGACTCAAACACCGACTGCCGTGACAAGGACTCAGCCTTCACGGTACAACGCTCTACCCGGTGAGTTACGGCGCTGACGGAGCTCATCAAAGCCTACGTTCAAATCTCAGAGCGTCCTTGAATGCACCACGCTCAACTGTTTCACCACGCTGATAACTCAACTTTGACCATAAAGATAAAAGGTGTTGATGAACGGTTCATATTGAGGTAATTAAATGTTTACCACGATGGATTATCACTCCGTCCAAAGTTTCAAGTCTCCACACAGAAATGTTCATTAATGTGAATTAATAAACAGAAAATAAATCCACAAACTGATGATTGGAAAGTGGAGTTGGTCAACAGGAGTTGATCAACCAAATCTTAAAAGGATGGTGTTTAATCCTAGGTTCTATAAAAAGAAATCATTTTTAAAACTCTCACCTGGTCTTGTCAGTGATTTGCTGCTGCATCATGCGCAGCTTGGCGGGGGGGATGTAAGCTCCACCCGTCCTCGTCAGGATCGGGTCAATCTCCTCTTTCTTCTTCTTGACTGGCGGCTCCTCAGACGCCATTGGCTCCCTGTCTGTTGGAGGGGAGCCGGAGCGCCCTCGCCTTCTCTGATCCCACTCTGCATCCCGGTTGTTTCGTCGGTCAAAACGCCCATCCCTGTCGTCACGACGATCGTCATAGCGATCGTCATAGCGATCCCTGGAGGATGAGACCAAACAAAAACTTTGTTACTTAAAAAAGGTTCTCAGGTTGGAACCGGTCTGATGTGATGTATCCATGTCTGATGCTTGTGGTTGGAATATGTTTATGGTCACTAAATCAGCACGTCACCATTAAAGAGATAAATATATAAACATAAATAAACAGTCTTGTTTTTTTAAAGGTTCCCTTTAACTTAGTATTTAATTAAATGGAAAGAGGAGAGATGGGTAAACATATTTAGTAAAAATGTACATCACATGTGGCAGCAGACTTGGCTCTTTGTTGTTATCGTTATTTTACTTTTAAGTGTTTCTATCTTGTGTCGTGCTTTTATGCAATACTTAATACTTTGTTTTATTTCATTCTATGCTTCTGCATGTCCTGTAGGATTCAATCTGGATGTTTTTAGCCAATGTGTGGACAAGTATGTTATGTGTAGTGTGTTTTATGACCCAGTTTCACAATGTCTTTAAACATATCAATAATAAACTAAAATTATGACAAGCCAATAAAAGGTAGTGTTTGTGTCTGTTACCGAGTATAGCGTCCTCTGTCGTAGCGCCCCCGGTCTCTGTCTCTCTCTCTGGACCTGTCGCGTCCTCTGGATCTTGATCTGTCTCTGGATATGGATCTGGATCTGTCTCGCTCGCCAGATCTGGATCGGTCTCGCTCTCTGGATATAGATCGGTCTCGTTCTCTGGACCTGGACTTGGATCTTGATCTCTGGACAACAAATAATCAAAGAGTGTCAGCAGTAGTTCTTTAGTGTCCACATGTTAAAAGGATCTGCATCGTCTCTGAATGATAGACTTGGACGTGAATTCCTGAGAGTAAACTGGACGAACAGAAGAACAGACTGCCATTCCTTTAAAAGTCTAGGTTTAGCTGAATAAGAGAGACAACACAGCTTCAGTTCAAATTAGAGTCAGTCTGAGTCAGTTTCTACTTTAAGTAAAAGCTTGTGGGTACCCGGGGAGTTCGTGTCTAAGATGACAGTAATGGACACACAGTTCTCTTCCATCTGCGATTCTGTCAATCAGACAAGCTGCGTCTGTATTCAGTGGAGATGTCTTCAGTATTTTCTTCACTGGTCACCGATCTGTTTCATGAAGCAGGCCATCTAACTTTAACTCTGGCTACTCTGTCTCACAAACATGTTTTGATCTCAAATCATGCTCTGTTGCCATGGAAATGAACACAGCAGAGCGGCCAAACTTGAAAGACCAAAATCACAAAATATTCAGTGAGGCCGGATATCTCAGAGATAAATTCACTTTGTCACATGCAGACCCAACATCTCCAAACACAAGTGTTGCAGGTCTTTTATTATTCTTGCTCAACAGTTCTGCACACGAGTGCCTAAGAAAATACCTAGATGTGATAGATTTGCATTTGCCAATTAAATACAATTCTTGGTCCACAGTTTGATAGCCGGGAAACGTGTTTAGAATTTAGCCTATATGTGCACTTTCAACAAACTAGAAGAACATCTAGTTCATAAGACAGGTGCGAAGGAGAAAGACGAGTAGATCAATAGTTGCAAAAAAATTCCTGTACACCGTGTAACTTGCCAAAGATTTGGTGCTAGAACTTCATCGGGAAAAAACTGATAAAGGAAACAATCGTGTTGCTCACTTGTAAAATGTAGAAGAAATTTAAGTTCCCAGGATAAATGCTGATGTAACTGGGAGGAGACCCAGAACACACTGGAGAAATTACACCTTGGGATCCCCCAGGAGGAGCCAGTAAATGCTGCTAAGGAGAGGGACATGGCTAAGGATAAGTTGCAGAAAATGGATGGATAAATACATTCTGAGAAACTCTTTATGCAACATCGGTAATTATCTGAGCAAGAATCGAAACTAGACTTTTGAATTGAACTCAAACCAACATCCAGCCCTCACGGCACTGCTGTCACAGCAACAGTTTCCCTTTCAGAAATATTACTTGTGCGCATGCTCATTGGCAGAATGTAGACACCAGCCTTTTCTTGTTTCAAGGCCTTTAACAACAGGAGGAAGTTGAAAGTAAATCTGAATTAATCCTTGCTTACTTTGATCTGAGCCACACTGCTCCTGAGTTTCCTCAGTGCTCCATGATGTTCGTCCTCATCATCACTGCTAGTGCTGTCGTCTGAGCTGCTGGAGGCAGCACTCCCAGAGGCAGGGCTACCGGAGGGGGAACGGCCTGCAGGACTGGCCTGAGGGGACTTCTCTTTGGGGCTTCTCTCAGCCGAGCCGGCCTTTTGGGGCTTCTCTGCTGCAGGACTGGACTCGTCTTCTGATGGTCCTGAGGACACACACACACACACACACACACACACACACACACACACACACACACACACACACACACACACACACACACAGAGAGAGACAGAGAGAGAGAAGCGTTATCAGGTGATACTATAGCTACTACTACTACAACAACATAAAATAGTGACAGCAGGTTTTACTCACCACTTTGTTCTTTCGGCACAGGAATGGGACTGAGACTTCTGCCTGGAGAGTCCATACCTGAAAAACACACATACAAATCAATGACCCTCATAAATAAGTAACAACAATCACAGATCAACTCATACATAAAAAAAGCAGGAAGTCTGTTGATGAACAAAGAGACATTTTTATTAGCAATACGTTTTTCTTATTGTCATCTAATCCAACATAAACAAAAAACAACAATCTGTTTTAGTCTGCATAGTGGAATATATCTTTAACTGTAACTTCCTAAAAGTCTATATATATATATATATATATATATATATATATATTTTACTCATGGGTGTTGTAGTGAGTATTTTATAAAAATATATATATATATATACACACTTTCTAATTTTCCAGAATAGCTTCACTTTTGAAGGATTGGGTTAACAGATGTGTTGCTCTGACAACAATCTGCTCCAGATAAACTTTAAGCCAGCTTTGTACAACTTAAAAAAAAAAAACATCAAATCAAGCCAACTCACTTGTTTCTTTTATGCAGAAAAGAGCACCGATTGCGGAAAGTAGGGCTGCAACTAACTCATTTTATTATCGATCAATCAATAAGCCCATGACAACTCCATAAAACCAAAAGTGATGTCTTTAAATTGTTTTTGTTATTTCTTTAGTCCAACCAACAGTCAAACACACAAAGGTTAATCAGTTTCACATAATGTGCAATAAGGAAGCATCCATATTCTCACATTTAAGATGCTGGGATCATCACAATATTGGCTTTTTGGCATCACCAATGAATTGACTCAGCTCTGGTGGAAAGACAAATTACTGTTGACTTTTTCCAAATGTTATTTATCTGGGCTATCAATGTCTCAGAGACAGATATTACCGAACAAAAGCAGATCGTAGATAGAAACAACATCACATACGCAGCACCCTGTTTTGTTATTTTGAGTTAACTGACATTTGGAGACAATGTAAAGTGTCTGGAGAGTTGTAGGTAAAACTTATAACATAGAAGTTTAGTTACCTGTAGCTAACGTACAGGGAAAGCTAACACTGACACCGATATTATATATGAACGTAAATAAATAAGTACGTACTTCTAAATTAGTCGTTTGGCCCGATTATTAAAACAATATTACCTGGATCTTCAAAAACCAAAAACTCAAACGAACGTGTCAGTTTTATCGCCATGTGTGTTTGGATGAGCTAAAGTTAGCTAGTCAGCTAATCCTACTTTAGCTCAAGCTAGATAGCTAAAATGCTAGTTCTGTGTCACTAAAACCTCCTGACTTTTCATTTTCTTAAGTATTTAAAAAGAAATGCCATGTTCTTACTTTGTTGTCTCTGTCTTTTAATGTCCTCTTGCCGTATTGTTTTCCGCCTTTTCGTCCCTCTGTTAAATTAGTGGCGTTCTTCTGGCGGAAAACTTCCTACGATAGCTTCCGGATTTCACAATAAAAGTCCCAGAATTGCAGCAGCGGCTCTTTTTGTATCGCCCCCTGGTGGTGATAATGACCTTCTCTAAGGATGTAGTGTTTTTAGTCCGGTGTGTTTGTAAATTGTGATATGAGACTTGTAAAACGGTTTAATTATATCCAAATAAAAAAAATGATGCTTAAGATAAGATAACTTTTTAAGTCTCAAAGAACTTTTGCGCCAGAGATTGCACAAAAATGTTATATACATAAGAATAAAAAACAATAGCGTAATAAATATATGGGTCATTCCAGATATAAAAAATCTAATAATCCATGCCCAAAAAGCTAAACCATGCACTTGTTGGGTTAAATATACTTGTGTTGAGACAAAATGTATATAAAGTTGCATAAAAAGTTGTTTCAAAATATTATTTAAAATATCAAATAGCTCTCAAACACCCCTACAATAGCATTTTTCTCTTGTCCCAGCTTCTTGGTGACCAACTTGCATGTCAAATATAACATTTAATATAGGGTTTTTATTTACTTTTTTTGGTATAATTCTATTGATATATGTCTCTTGTAATGGTAAAATCAATCTTTTAAATCATAAACATATTTTAAATAACAGTAATTTTACACTGAAAGTGTGTCCCACGCGCTACCCTGCTTAAAAAAGAGTAGAGTATGTGTCACACACAACAAATGAAACGTCTAATAAAAAGTGTACATTTGATGCCTTTGCTGGCCAAATCACTTTTTTTGATTGTTTATTTGTTTTTCCTAAATACATAACAAAAAATAATAAAATAAAAGGTTCATTTTTCAAAAGTGTTGATGTTTAAATTGTCCTCCAATTCTGGAATGACCCACATAGCGTATAATAAGTAGTCCTAATGCCAGTGCCTAATAGAAATAACAATAAAAGACTATATATATAAAAATTAGTAACTAAAATAGAAAAGTAATATTGCAAATGAAATTGAAAAGTAATACTACACATGATATCGATATTATTGTTCTTCCTGGGACAAAAGACCTCCTGTGGTGGCTATAGGTCAGGGGTTGGGAACCTTTTTGGCTGGGAAAGCCATAAAAGCCAAATATCTTTAAATGTATTTCCTTGAGAGCCATATATTTAATAAAATTGAGTTTTAAGTGTATCACGTCTCCGCGCTATCAGTGTTTCCCCTACCATTGTCTGTGCCCCCCCCCCGATTTTATATTTTTTTATATTCACAACTCACTTTTCACATTTCTCTTTTACTAAATGAACTAAACGCTTATGTTATTTATCTAATTTATGTGCACCTTTCAGTGTTTACTGCACGGGTGTCAAACTCAAGGCCACAATTATATCCGGCCCACGAGAAAATATCATATGTCTATCATAACTGTGCTGCACAGTTTCCAACCTTCATGCCGCTCAGATGCTTTGCATGTTTAGAAGCACATACCTGTGTGAGCAGCTTTTCTCTGTGATGAACATGAACAAAAAGCCACACAGGAGTCTCACTGATGCACTGAGGGTTTCCACAGAACCCCAAACATTAAACTGGCAGCTAAGAAAAGATACCAAACATCTGGCTCTGACAGGCTATGTGCATACTCGGCGAATGTAGCCTACTTAAATATGTTCCATATCTTTTTGCACTTTATCCAATATGTCTATCCTGTTCAATAAATGTGGACCGTGTTTGGCCCTCGACATAGTCCCACACACACACACACACACACACACACACACCCCTAAAGAAACATCCGCTGCTAAATGTTTTACTTTAAAATGACACAGTATAATCATTTATTACTTGTTAATCATGTTAAAAAATGTCAGTTCAAAATTATCTGCGAGCCATATCACGTTATCGAAAGAGCCATAGGTTCCCGACCCCTGCTATAGGTGCTCTGAACATGACTCCAATGTGGCGTGTTTGGGGATGAGTGGCATAAATAAATACATTTGAAAGGTTTTGAACATTTGAAATAGTTGGAAAAGTTGAAGTGGCAGTCCAAATAAAAATGCTTAAAATGATTTGAAATCCCAATTAAAGTTATATTGAAGTTAGTATAGTAATGGTAATATTGAAGTTTTACTCTATTTTCAGTTTTCTGTCAAGTGCAAGCATTGAATAAAGGTGAAGATTCAGTTGAAGTGGCATAAAAGTAAAGCACTGAAGTAAAGTAAGAGATACTTTGTAAAAATAATAATTACATACAGTACTTGAGTAAATCTCTCACAAACACGAGTAAAGCAGCACTCATCTGTACTGAAAATAAATACATCTTTATTATTCTCATCTCTACAGAGTGATACCTCCCCTGCATCCCGCTGAAAATACATCATTACAAAATAAACATCATCATTAATTGACATCAATAGACATTAATAGACACCAACAGTCAGACAGTGAAGTGAGATTAGAATTGTGCGAAGGATTTTCTTGATCAGTTTAAAAACAATGTAAAGCCCGTTTGAGCCTGGCAGCTCAAAATCACAGTCCAGCAGAGCAAAGTTTGTGATCAGTGAAAATGAAAAATAAAACGTTTTAAACAAACACAATGTCAATAAATGGTAAAGAGAATCGGAGGTCAGAAGTTTGAGTTAATAATGATTTGGAGCATTGAATAATAAAGATTGAGATGTGGCTGAAAGCTCAGAATCATTAATAATAAGGCGACCTTTGTGCTCTGAATCTCTTCACCGTATATTGTTCCCAAACATCAAGGATGAAAATCCACCAAAAGAAAGTCAATAAATTGATTCCCAAATGTTCAGCTTTCAGCAGATAATTCTGAGTCTGTGTGGAAATTTTGAAAATCATTGTTCCTTGAAGATAAACAAAAATAGAGGTATTTAGGAGGGTGTTTGTCTTGATTGACAGGCCTTTCAGCCAATCACACTCATCTATGGAGGGTGCAGAGCGCTTTTGTGACCTCAGCTACTCCCAAGGTTGTTTTTATCTTAAAAAAAACTAGCGGTTTATCCGGAAAACCTGCGAGGGATTAAACAGACACTACACACAGGCATTGCTGAAGAAAAACAGATATCCAGTAATAAAGAGGCGAAGCCCCACCCCACCAGGTGGACCACCATGGGACCTTACTTTGGAAAAAATATGTAATGACAACCTGCGACTTAAAAAATTATCTTTTAAATTGACAAACATCTTGTGTGAAATTCATTGCACAACGGGATCAAACATTTTTCATCTCTCGCCTTTGACTACTGTACATATTTGATCCAAAATAAGGTCCCATGGGGGACATCTGATAGGGAGTGATTTGCCTCTCTATTGGTCATTAGTAATTAATTGTTCAGTGATGAAACACTTCTGTTAAATCTGTGCAAAGACGAGGAAAATCAAGAGTTTCTCTCAATAAAACCAGCAAGTTGCAGATTAATTTGTATCAGACATGCAGGTAGAGTTTCTGCTGAAGTGGTGCAGGATGACCTGAAATGTTAACATCAATTTACTGATAATCTAATCACAATAGTCTCAGTTATCAATATATATGTTCATATTATTGCACACAGTTTTGTCATCGGAGAGGGAAGCTAATATACTAACGCAGCTAAAGGGACAATTCACCCAATAATCAAAGACGTTTTATTTTCCTCTTACCTGTAGTGCTATTTATCAATCTGGATTGTTTATGTGTGAGTTGCCGAGTGTTGTCCCGTAGACATGTCTGTCTTTTCTAGAATACAATGGAACTAGATGGAACTCGGCTTGTGGTGCTCAAAGCGACAAAAAAAATTAATTTGAAAAACTCAACAGTAATGTTTATTTCCAGAAATCCTGACCCGAAAAAATATGTATTTTTGATTTTTGGGTGAACTGTGGCTTTAAGGTTTGGGCTACACTGCCCGCTCATCCATACATGGTCTGCTTGCTAAGTTCCAACCTATGACTGACGGGCATTACATCATCATCATCATCCTTATCGCCATGACAACTTACTGAAACTTGCTGTTGCAGGGTAACCTTTGACCTCTGCAGTACCTCATGACATCACACACTGACCTCATCACTTGCTCTGGAACAACCAACACACACAAATGCATAGCAAAGACTGAAAGTGTTAAAGGGACAGCTCAGCACAGATCAGAAAGATCATGACAGAATGAACTGTAAATGAAGCAAGAGGTACAGAAGCACAATGACAATAATGATGACGATGATGATGATGAAGAAATGTTGATAAATGTAAGATAATAATCCCCTTATTGTATATCTTTAAGACCTATTTAAACCTTTTACATGAAGGTGAAATGTGCATGGAATGAGTAACTTGAAGGGGTATAAAGTGAGTTTAATATAAGACCCTACTGTTCTAACCCCAAACTAAGTTCAAATTAAAAGCTCATTACGGTACTTCCCGTATTTGCTCTGATAACATTAAAGGCTCAATTCAGCCAAATTACCAAATACATTAATGTTTTAATTTACAAGCTGATGATTATTTATCATTATTATCATTATTATTATTATTATTATTATTATTATTATTATTATTATTTTCTTTAGGACTGACGGATCTGATCTCAGACTTGGATCTGGGGCAAAATAACTTGATGGGGACGTTCACAGGACTGTGACTGTAGTGTTGCTACTGGCAGAGTACTGTTAGCAGTAGTAGTTGTAGTACTCGTAGTATTAGTGGCAGCAGTTTCAGGCCTGGCTTTGATCAAAACAGCTTAGAAAAAGGAAACATGATGTGAAGAAAAGACGACAGATCATCGCTGATGGTTCACAGGATGGTGTTCCCAGCATGCATCACACCAGCACACTCGAACCAAACAGACACATAAACGTCCTCGTCCTGTCTGAGGCTCCACAGGTGGGGTGGGTGGGGTTTCGCCATCAGTGTTACAGACATACAGTGTTACAGGCACATAGTGTTCCACACAGACAGTGTTACTCAGCTATACAGTGTTACAGACGGACAGTGTTGCTGTGGTTATGAAGACCAAAGGTGAAACGGGGCGGTACTCTGCTGTTGCCGTGATTACAGGGGGTGTTGCCTGCCGGGAAGGGGCGATCGCCGTGGCGACACGGCAGCCAGCAGCTCGCTGTAGATCTCCTGTCGGACCTCCTGTGCAACGCTCTCTCGAATCTGAAAAACAACAGTTTCTGGTAAACATTTTAACAGCCGCTGTTCTCACTCACTTGTGGCAACTTTTCTCTTTCTCTAGCGTCAAACCCAAGCTTCCCTAGCGTTTCCCAAACCATGAACTGTACGCTAGTTTATAGTACAGTTTAAATGATTGAAAACATACCAGAAATCTCAGGTATTGCAGTAATTTGCCTCCTGGCCTACTGTTTTCTGTTCACATCATGGTAACTACGGTTTGGACAAGAGTAAAAAAAAATGCCAATGACCTGGGGCATTTTTCTGAGTTAAAGTTTCCCAACTTGAGGCCCTCAGGACACAAAAGCGTGAGCCGCATAGAGCGGAAATATGCGAGGCACTCAGCAACACAAAAGCAGCTTTCAAAAAGCTTCACTCTCAATTAAAACAATTACAAATAGCCACCCCAGGCTGCTAAAAGGCGCTCTGTCTGACAGGGGCCCAACACTGTTGCTTGTTTATGATCCACAATGTAAAATGCAGTGTTCATTTTGTTAACAAAACCTATGGCAAAAAGAAAACCAGGACAAAATGTATTATACAGCTCATCAAAGAATAAACGATAATGTAAAAGACGGTAAAATAGACAATGTTTTCTCATTGGCAGTTTTTTCTCTGTACAGATACCATTAAACACATAATAAACACAAGATTTTATTCTTTAACGAGTAAAAGTTACCTCTCTGATGAGCTGCTGCAGGTTTCCCACTCCGACTCCTCCTGCTGCTCCCTCCTCCTCTGGTACTCTTCCTTCCCTTCCTGCGCCCCTTCCTGCGTCCCTGCCTGCGTCCCTCACTCCTGCGTCCCTCACTCCCGTCTCCTCCTCCTCCTCCTCCTCCTCCTCCTCAGTGTGTGTGTTGGATCGAGGTGGGAGGACGGGGTTTATGTTAATTGTTGCCCGGTACACGCCTCCTTTTTGCCTGCGATGTCCTCGGACTGGACTGGAGGATCGGGAGGAAGGGTTGGTGGAGGGGGCGTGGCCATCGTCGCTGAGCTCTGATTGGAGGTAGAGCTGCTCTCTGAGGAGGTCTGACACCTGGACAGGAAGAGGTTGTATATTAAGACAAACTTTTAGCTTTATACAACAAACGTGTGTGTGTGTGTGTGTGTGTGTGCTGACCGGCTCCATGGCTCTCAGCGCAGAGGCTGTGGACAGACTGTCAACACTGCCGTCTCTATGGAGACCCTGAGGAAGAGAGTAGGTCACATTACGTCAAGGGCGTCTCCAATTTGTACATCCGTTTAGTCCGAAATCACATACATTGTCTCAAAAGGGTGTAAATAATAATATACCCTTCATGCTATATAGTAAGCTGCACTGTATGTATATACCCTGTGCTGTGTGTTGTGTGTCAGCTCCATCAGTCTGTCTTCAAGCTGTTGTTCCAGCTCCTGCAGCTCCTCTCTGACCGCCGACCTCAGAGACTGAAGCTGCTCCACCTCCATCCTGCAAAAACACACAGACACAATGTTTGTTTAGCATCACATATGATCACAGTCATTACCCTGAAGCTTGTATCTGTTTGCTGTTCTGAGTCACCTGTCGGCAGGGCTCAGGTGTTTGTAGACCAGAGCCTGCTGTCGGATGATTGACAGCTCCAGGTCCATCATCTGACTGCGGAACAAGTTCAAACTCTGCCTCTTCTGCTGAAACTCTGCCAAAGACTGTAAACACAGAGAGAGAGAAAGTAAAACACACTGCACTGATGGAAACAACAGTCCTCTGGTTTACTTCCTGGATAGAATCAGTCTCAATACATCATTCTGCAAACAAACCTTATGTACATTTTAGTCACACAACGCCAGTATGTCAGTTTATTATATAACTCTAAATACACAATGTTGGGAAATGTAAATGTGGACACGTTGTCTTCACATGTTATCTCCTTCGTAATGACCCAGGCAGAGAACATATCTGCTTAAAGGGTTTTTGTGATTTTGTGTCATGAACGTCGAGTAAAAGCTGTACATGGTGAGATTTAAATAGACTTTAACTGCAGGAAGTATCCCTGCTAGATTTAACGCACAATTAACCACACAAATTGAAAAGTGATGAGGTATGACGGTACCTGGTGGCTGGGCAGAGCTGCTCTGTGCTCACTGAACACGTCCGGAGTCCGGAGAACCCCATCTCGGTTCTAGATGGAGAGGACAGTAATGTCAGGACAGGAAGTGGAATACGACGAGCTTATAATATACAATTATTTATTATCAGAATGAGTAGGTGACAAATATTCACCAGAACAATTCCAAACTATCCCTTTAAGGGACTGAAGAGGACTAACCTGACTCAGACTCTGAACCGTTCCTCTGATATCATGCAGGACTCTCCTCAGCTGCATCTCAGTGCTGGACGGGCCCTGGCTGTGTCCTGGATCTGAAGCAGCATGAGGAGAGAGCCCCGGGTGGAGGCTGTGACCCGGGCCGATGTTTGAGGCCAGGCCTGGGTAGAAGCCTGGAGCAGGAGGAGCCAGGCCCGGGTGGAGGCTGTGTTCTGGGGAAAATGGCAGACACTGGGGAACGGAGTGGGGGAACGCCAGGTTTGGGTTCATGTTGTACTCATTGTAACCAAAGTAGGGTGAGGAAAACTGTGAGCCGTGAGGAGTGGCATGGTAAGGTGACTGATGGCCGTATAGATGATTGTAGCCCTGGTGGCGCATTGCTGGAGGTCCTGGATGCGGGCTGCCCAGATTGACGTGGTGAGGAGCCGTGGAAGTTGAGGAATGATGCAAGTTGGAGAGGCTACCGTGCTGGGGGATTGTGGAAGTTGTAGGTTGGTAGAGACTGCTTAGACTAGAATGGTGGGTTAAGTTTTGGTGGTGAAGGAAGTTAGGAAGACTGCCGTATGGATGCATATGGGAGGGGTACTGCGGAGGAGGGTTCGAAGTGAAGGGATATGGGCTGGGACTAGGGGCTGGGCTTGGGTTTACGTACTGAGCTGCAGGATTTGGATAACGAAACATCATCTGCCCTGGATTCGAACTTTGCTGGTTTTGGTTGGTGCTCATGTTCTGATGGAACTGGCCCAGATGTGGCTGATGGGAGAACAGATCAGGAACACTCTGGGTGCTCCAGGAGCGGCCATGGCTTCCTGTTGACCAATCAGGAGGAGGGCTGCAGCTCTGCAGGGAACAAGTTGAGCGCAGTAGGTAGCGTGGGATGGGTTTAGGTGGGATGGGAGCTTCTGGGGGAAGCCTTGGTGGTTTGTTGATAGAGTCAGACGAGGAGGCAGGGTTTATGATCAGAGTAGACAGACACTTGGTTTGTCCTTCCTCCTCCTCTTCCTCTTCCTCTTCCCCTTCGGCATCCTGGGAGTATTTGAAAGAGAACCTGGGCTGTGTGCAGGACACCTGGCCTCTCCCAAACTGGATCCTGACAGAGGACACGACCCTGGAGGGCGAAAGGAGTGAGGAGGGCAGAGAGGAGGACCTCTGCATGGGGATGCCATGTCTATTTCGCCTTCTACCTGGGATTTGGGGCGAATCGGCGGACTGGGGATCGACCCGCTGCCCACCCCAGGTCAGTTGGCTCTGTTTGGCTCGGATCAGAGCACTGAGAACTGGAGACGTTGAAGCAGGAGGAAAATAAAGTGGACCAGAATCATTTGAGAATGCTTGCTCTTCCTGGGCCTCTTCCTCAGCAGCCACTGCCTCTGTGGGTGGTTCTGCATCTGTGGCGGTCTGGTTCTCAGGGTGTTGTGGTTCTGAAGCAGACTGATTCGAGGTGTGTTCCAATTCTGGTTGTGTTTCTTGCTCTGCAGCAGACATACTCTGTAAAATCTCTTGTTCTGGTTCTGGTTCGGGATCACTCTGGTCTCCACACTCAACTTGCTCGTCCTCCTGAGACTCATCCTGCTGCATTCCCATGTGTCCGTTTCTGGGGAGGTGGTGGGCTGTGTACTGTAGAACGTGCTCTGAACTCCCATCATGCTCCTCTTCTCCCCTGGAACTACTTCTCCCATCAGCCTCAGCAGCAACACCAGTAACGGTCTCTTCCTCACGGCCGTCCGGCAGCTCAAATGTTAATTGGTCCCTTGCGGTAGGCGTGGCCACATCTATTGAAGGATGTGATGTCACAGTGGTCTCACTGTCACAGCTGTCACTGCTCTCCTGCACCTAATCACAATAAATTCAAAATGAATCACCAGTGGTAGATGAGGTACTCAGATCTTTATGTTAAGTAAACGTAACAATACAACAATGTAAAAATAGCGATTGGATGGGATATCCACATAAAAGGTGTCCAATTTTCCCTTTAAAAAGGGTCAAAGTGTGTTATATAAACTTAGATACAGGAGAGACTTCTAACAAAAACACACAAACAAACCTTGAGGTAGGAGTCGGCGGGCAATTCCTCAGCGAAACCACTGCTGTCTGACTGCTGACTGACGGTCCTCAACAGGTCTGAGAGAGAAACACAGACACGGTCTTACCATCCGTTCCAATACCCCTACTACTATACTATTTAGTATGCCAGATTTTTGTTTTTTAGTATGTCCCAATATGTATGTGAAATGTCAAAACTACCAAGATGTCCTACTGCATCCGGTCACAATTGCAATATGAAGGCCAGCATGCTTTTCTGGCTTTTCTGTCCCACAATCCTTGCGCATGGGATATATAAGCAAGGGGGTCAAAGTTCAAGGTGCAATGTTAAGACGAAGCAGTATGTCTCAATTGTATGCATACTGCATGCAACAGTACGTACTTTGTCAGGGCAGCTGCAGTACATACTAAAAGTGAGAAAAAGTATGCGATTTGGAACGCAGCCTATAATTATCCCTGCAGTGCCCCATCTGTCCAGCTGGTGGCAGAGTAGGATCATTTATACTGAGCATAAAGCATAAAGTGACAGGACAGTCTGTCCTCACTGAGATCTGAGTGAACTGAGACACAGGAAACAAGTTTATTGCATACAGAAACAGGCTGCACATATAAACTCTCATCCCTTAGATACACTGGATAGGAATGCAGTAGGCAAGAAGAACCTGACTAGCAAGTTAATAAAGATGTAGGTCTTAAAATTATCAAAAATAAAATCTGTTTTGCAAATGTTTTAGAAGTAAGGAAATGCATTCAACACATGTGTTGGACATCAAAGATTTGCACAATGCATTTTGGTGCGTAACACTGAATATCCACATAACTTTAGAAGAACAACTCCACAGGGCAGTTTGAAGTTATTCAAAGGTGATAAAGGTCTCAAATTAAAAACAGGTTAAGGTGAACTCACCGGTTGCTCTGGAAGTTCTGGATGGCAGAGGTTCATCTTCGTTACTCTGAATCTGAAAGACAGTGAATTTTAAATGACAAAAACATACTCTGGGTCAACATGTTTACCTACAGCAGCAGACCTTCCTCAGGTTCCTTACGAGGTAGGAGTTGCTTTAAAATGGTCAATGTTTTGTGACAATGCTACTTGTTCTTTTTTTCTCTGGCATGTTTAGTGAAGCATGAGCTCCAGAGGAGGAACACAAATCTGCTGCCGTCTACATATTGTGAGCGTATTAACTCTCGCCATAATGATCAATTAAGGTCATCGTTTTCACTGTGAGCTCTCTGGTTCCAATATAGGCATATGGGGAAATTATAAAACAAATACAAACAATGAAGATTTCTTCCTGTATATTCCACATCGAGTCTACTGTAAAACTATTTTCATTTGGACATTGCTTGGTGTGAATTCTGGATCAAAGCATGTGCGGCTACACAGAGAAGATAGTTTTTGGCTTTATTTGCCTGAATTTGTAGTTTTCTAGTTAGTGCTGAGTAATTCGTGTTTAGTGGCCACAGGGTGTGCATAGTACATATGCAAAACACACAAGGACAATTATGTTAATGTGCGGTGGTGAAATGGAGAATATCACAAACTGCTCGATGTGTAGGATGATCAGAAAAGACTAAAAGGGCATCAGTGATAACCTGATGACCGCGGAGAACATTATACCGCCAATATGAGTCCCGACATTACCAAATACAAGTATAAAGAACCCAGGAGAACTCCGTACCTCCTCCATGTCGAAAGAGTCGGTGTTTTCTGTTCTCTGATTGGTTGACTGAGAGTCAGCTGATTCCGGTTGATTCTCTCCGTTGGCTGCTGGTCCGGTGCCGCTTTGTTCAGGACGAATGGGAAACAAGATGTTATGGTGCAGTCAGACTGAAATTCGCTTGGTAACGAGTACTTTTATTATTTGCTGATAATACTTAGGAGTAGGATTTTGAATGAAGGACTTTTACTTGTAATGAAGTATTAATACACTGTTGTATTTTTACTTAACGGGGCAATCGACAACTTTTCAACTCCCCACCCCCCAGCCTTTATAAGTGGTATTATTGTACGCACCTCTGTCGCAAAAACAACCAGATTGCGTTCTGTTTTTCTCAGAGTCTACCACTTGCGACAAATTTAGCAACTTATTCATACCATCAGGGAAAAAGCAAGAAATATTGACCTTTCTTAACCACCAAGCTTTATGCAAATTAATGTTTGATGAAGTCGCCAACATGCCAATGATTATATGATAGCGATGATGGAGAAATCAAAGCTTATAGGGAACTAATCTAAACGCAGATGGTGTCATTATTCTATAGCCATTACATTGTGCAATAAACATTTAATTCATAATGATAAGATTAAACAAAAAACTTTTCTTTTGCCACTTTAGCAGACCCACCACTGCAAACTGCTAACATTAGCTACGGGTCTTTACCTGTCGTCTCCCTCCCCGTTGGATTCCTCTGTGACCGTCGGCAGGGAACAGCCGTCTTTCTTGCGCGTCTGTTTCTGGTTGACTGTCTCGGCCTGGTGCTCGGGGTCATTACTGCCACCTTCCTGCTCTGGACTGGCGTGTGCGTTAGCGTTGGTGTGTTTGTGATCAGAGGTGGCGTGTCCGTTCGGCTGCGAGTGTTGGTTATGTGTGTGAGCTTCAGGCGACTCGGAGGCGGCTGCAAGCAGGTTGCGTTTGCTGAGTTTTTTCTTGAGGAGTTTGGCAAGGATGTGCTTCTTTCCAGGAAGAGGAGACGACTCTTCACCTTCTCCTCCTTCTACTGGGAGAGATACAAGACCAGATACAAGGTCAGAATAAAGAACATGTACGTCTGCATGTGTTTATTTCTTTACTTCTTTTTACATTTAATGTTTTCTCTTATTATGGTAGTTAATAATCAAGTACATTTGGATGTATCTGTACACACATGTATTTTGTAAGTCAGTTTAAGACTTTTCCCATGGCTCTCTGCTCCTCTTAAAGTCTCGACTACATAAAAAACAGTTCTACAGCGGACTTGGTGTGGTTAGTTACCTTGGTCCACCGAGCTGATGCTTTGGACAGGCTGACCAGTAACTTGACTGTAGAGCTGGAAGAACTCGTTAGCTACTGTAGTCAAGACCTCGATCTGACGGAAACGACCTGAGTGTGACAGAAACGAAACAAGACAACAAAGTTATAAAGTTTTTCACAGAGCCAAAATAAGACAGAAAAGTGCGTGTGTAAACCAGGAAATATAAACGCTACTGAAAACAAAAGAGGCTGTTCTTAATCTGCTGCTATAAGTGTGATAACTGAGTAGATCAGAAGGCAATTTAGTTAAAAGTCTAAACATGTCAATATCCAGCAGCGCTCTTCCTCCTCTTAGCCAGTTCAAATACTTCTGCTGGTTGGATGTTTCCTGGTGTCTCTGAGCTTGTTTTTAAAGCTTATTTGTTTTAGTAAATGTCCACGGTGTTGTATTAATAAAGTTCTTATCTTATGTGCCTAAAAAAACACAATGCAACAGAAAACGTTCAGTTCATGGCCTATACACTACCATCTGCTAACGATCCCACAATGCAATGAGTCAGATGTTATAGGTGCAAAAATTAAAGTGGAACAACCTCCCCCGTCAGTGATGATGCAAAATGATGATGAGTGTCAAATTTCCCAAAACACTCACTATAGAGTTAACTGTTCAATGTTTTTACAAAAGGGAGTAGTCCAATAATTATTGGATATAATAGTAATGAGATACCAGCCATCCCATTGCCTGTTTCTTTTACACTTGTTTCATTAAAATAAGAGTTTGGGATTTAATAATTATCTACAGCAAAAGAATGCCAGGCTAAAAGCTTCATGTTGGGACTGGACACAGACGTCAGAGCCACTCCTCGCTCCCTTCTTCTTCTGTGGTTGTGTAAGTGGAGCTGTCAGTCTCGTCTCTAACAGGATGATGACTTGCATACTTTCCCTCCTTCCGTACTCGTCCCTCCTCCCCACCATCCCATCATCCCGAGCTGTCTAAATACTTGTCAGTCTGTTACAAAACACAGACTTCTGTCTCTTATCCGTCGCTCTGTTAACACCACATAACTTTCTCTGATGTCATCACCTGAAATATAGAGCCCAGGAATCTACTCGCTCTTAATCTCTCACCTTTGATCCCATTCTGAGTTCTAACTCCACTTGTTGTGGTTTACAAATGTTATATCATATTTTGTTGTTGTATGTAGCTGTCAGCTCAGATCAGCTTTCAACTCTTATCAACACAGCCAACAGTTTAAGCAGCAGCACTAACTGTGACACACAGCTCATGGAGGCTATTGATATCCTTTAGCACCTAACTGCCACAATTTGTGCCACAAATATCACCCCTTCTCCGAGTCTCGATTAGATCTTAACACAAAGACATGAAACACATAATGTTTGATTCAGTGTGACTTACACTTATCACTGTCATAATTACACATAATGAATAAATGTCCTATACATCCACTAAGAAATCAGAGAAAAAGACGCTTCTTATAACTCTAGAACCTTCCTGAGAATCATCACATTTTCTTCAGTATTAAAGTAATCCAGTGAAAGTTTTCTGCATGAGTACATTGCAAACAAGAAGTGCTAATAGTTTATTTTGTATACTTTTAAATGGTGCCACTTTGCCAAAATGTAAACAAATGTAGGCCCAAAAAACCCCCCACTGTAAACTACCTGCTCACACAAAACAGCAGACAGATGAAGTTGGCAACTAGTTGGTGAAGAAACCAAACCGGAGCTGAAATAAGTTTTGGAGAACTTTAATGGGATGGTTATGTTTCTCTGTGTTTTTCTGTGTCTGCTGGTGGAAGATTTTTGCTAAAATCATCTCATCTTGACATGACTACAGAACATGAACCTCTTATTACAGCAGCCGTGTGTGATGATAGTAATACTGTGTGAGTCTGTTTCCTGCTGACTGCTGACTCAACACTAATCCTCATTCTAAAACAGGAAATGAGGAATAAGAGAAAACGACACGTACTCTCTCTTTTTCTCTCTTCATCCCAAGAGATTCTTTCTGATGGTGAGAACAGAGCTTACATAACAAACAACGACACACACACACACACACACACACACACACACACACACACACACACACACACACACACACACACACACACACACACACACACACACACACACACACACGTTTGGGATCCGGGGAACCGATGGAACAGTATGAGAATGTTCTGGAAAAGAAAAAATGCTTCCAGCTTCCTTTCTCTTAAAGGAGCAGTTCACCTAAAACAAAAAAGAAATATCCAGTTCTGATCTCAATCAATGCCGCTTTTTGTGAAGCTAAGTTGCATTTAGTTTTAAACCAAACATTTACTACATCAGGCTCAATCAGGAAGCAATCCGTGCTACACCAGGACCTTTAAAAAAGAGGGGGTGGGGGCTCTGGCGATCAATTGCATGTCAATATATTTTTAATAACCAACAGTTGTTTTTGACATGAATACTTTCACAAAGAACGTGAATATTACGATGCGAAAGCAAATTATATTTTGGAACGAGGTAGATCTTTAACAATAAAAGTCCTAGACATAAACTGCATAACTGTTTACTAGAGGGAACACAAATAGAGCATTTTGCTAAAAGGGAATTCAATAAGATAGAGAAAGATGTTGAATCTACACGTTTTCTCTGAAGAATAAGCTAGTGCAAAACTATTCAAATCTTTTTTTGAACAAGTGCTTCTTTAGCTTTTCCACTTTCTCTCAGCGAGCCTTTTAATGTGTTCTCCCTCACAAGTTTACGGTCATCATGAGTCGTCTTGCTGCCCGTCATAATAAATGTTGGCCCACTTCTCTCCTCCTGACTCATTTCACTGAGCTTCAATGTGCATGCAACCAAACAGCGTGTGACTCATTTAGTTGTTATCTGCAGATAACAAGAACATTAGGCCGTGATCCTAAGATAAGCAAACAGAAACAATATGTATGAACGCACTGTGTCAGGTTGTTTGTTTAGTTTGTTTAGAAATCAAACATCCAGGTTAATACCTCTGGTGACCTTTGGCCATCAGACTGAAAATGAATCTCAAGTAAATTGAGCACAGCAAGTTCAAGCAAAAAGACTGATCAAGTCACTCACAAAGATATTATCAGATAAATTAATTAGACTTTTGTGAGGCTGTCCAAGTACTGTCCACGAGTACTACAAAATATTCAAAAAATAAATCTGCACCCAGGATATTGACAAGAAAGTGCTCCGACTACGCTGGAAGTGGTGTTGTGTTGCATTGTGTAGGTAGACATCTGCTAAATCAGATTTCACATCAACAAAGTAAAAATTATCGGGTTTGTGATCACCATAGAAAAATCGAGTTAGTGCTACAACACAAAGTTAAATAACACAAAACATAACTTTGCACCAAAGACGGTCTTTTTAATCTCATGCATGTGGTGGATGTGATGGTGTCCGGTCACATGACCTCCTCAAAAATGTGCGTTCCCAGCTCTGACAAATGTATGGTAAGCTGTGTGAACCAATCAGGGCCGTGACTTTTTACTTGTATTAATTAACTATAGCCAGCAATAGGAAGTGGAAGTTAAGAGACAAAAACAGAGATGGAACAAACAAATAAATTGGCGTGTCGGACCCAATAATCAAATAAAAATGTAATAATGCAATAAAACCCTATAATGTAATAACTTGACCAATAATGTAACATAATGTCCTTGCTGATATCGTAATAACATTTTACCAATAGAGCAATGCCTTTCTTTTTTTCCAAAATTGATGATGTAATAATTTTGACCGATAATGTAATAATAGAAAAAAGTACAATTTATAATATTGTTAGTGTTATATTAGCCTACTTAAAACACTAACATTTCATTTCTGGAAATGTAAAGGTTATGAGAGAGTTGAAATTTAAAACAGAAGGAAAGTGGGACATGAACCTGCCCATACCCGTGCAGGCTGATGGTCATTGTGCAAGGATCATCCATTAGACCAGAGAGGATCTTAGATTAGACACCATCAGAAGATGCAGAAGATGGCTAACGTTATACAAGCGAGCGATAAAAGGTGATAACTAGAGTCATAAGTGATTCTTATTGAAGTGTCTACTTCTCATTTCATTACATTATTGGGTTTTTATTACATTTTCACAATAATGTAAGTGCAAATGTTATTAGATTTTCAGGTTCGATTACTTTTTCAGGAAATTATCACAATATTGGGTGCTACAGGGCAGCTCACATAAGGTCAGTAAGACTTGGGGAACTGGTGCATCGTGCCAAATATAAATATGCTGCACTGAACATAAAGAAAACACCAGAGGTTCAGAGACAAAAACTTGCAAATGTTAGGACCACTTGGCTAAATGACAACCATTAACTCTCGTCTCTTCAAAGAAACTGGGACCTGTAATGAGTTTCAAACTGGCGAAAACAGCCAGTGATTTATCTTCCCACACACAGAGGATCTTTGGTTAAGCCTTTTTGTTTTGTTTTTACAGCACCAAGACAGTTAAACTGTCAAGAAGAAGAGAATCAGCCGTGTGTGTGTGTACGAGTTCAATTAGGGAGCCAGTACCTTCATGCAAACATGAGTTTGAAAACAAAAAGAGGCCAGGATGTTAGCAGAGTGTGTGTGTGTGTGTGTGTGTGTGTGTGTGTGTGTGTGTGTGTGTGTGTGTGTGTGTGTCTGTGTGTGTGTGTGTGTGTGTGTGTGACAAACAGATCTTTGTCCTTGATGGCCGTGTTGTCCAGGCAGTTGGCAGAACAGCTAAAAGAGCTGAAGGACCCCAACAAAACACCATAATAGTACTGGGAACAGGACACACACGCACACATGCACTAAACTACACTTCCTCATTACTAACGTGGTTGGTGTTCTGATGTTGTTGCCCTTCTGAAACTGACTATAGTAGAACACACTGTTGAGGATGAGAAGAGTAAAGTGCAAACATAAACAGTAGAACAGATGGAGGCACATACTAGTCAGAGCGTAGTTGGGGTTCTCCACTTCCATGCGTTGCAGCTGAGCTTCAAGGTAGACCTGCAGGTGAACCACAGGAATTGGCCATTATAAAACAGTATCAGTGAATAACTCCAAAAAAAGTTAATCTGGTATGTCCTCATTAGTAAAATGAAACATTTATGATCACAAATTTACCCAGAGCTAGGCTCATGACTTTAATGATCCCCTGAACTTTTCTGTACTATTACATTTAGTAAGGATGCTCTTATCACTGATCAAGGGGTCTTTTTAAAGCTATTTCTCCACGCCAGTCAACAAGCGATTCTGTTCCTCTGTTCTTTTTTTATGCGTGTGAGTGTTTGTCTTTTTTCGTTCTCCGTTTAGACACAACTGACAAATATGTAGAACTAGAATGGCACTCGCAGATCTTCGCCAATGGTGCACTTCTGTGCTCCTTGGATGGTACCATTCAAGTCGTTCTTCTGACTTCGGTGAGTTAATTAGCTTTAAGTCGTAATGTGGAAACAATATAGACACTACAAAGAAGATGCGTTTAATGCTTAGGGCGTTTAAACAACCCATTGATAGATGTTTCTAGGCTGTTGTTCGACACCACATAAATGCAGCACAAATGCCCTATCACGCAATGGTGCATCGCTACCAGACAGACACTGAAACTATCGCAGCAGATCGTTTTGATCTGTTCAGACAGACATCGCGGTGCCAGGCCCGATGTGGGATTGGTGTGTCCAACTGTGTCTCTCTCAAAGCAAATTAAAGAGCAGGCTGGAAAGTAGGCAAATGAGTATTGAAAACGTTTAATTTCAGAATTGATGAGTCATCTGATTGCCTCTTCAGATCAGCCTTTATAGAGACCAACAATCAAACTATGTAGAACGGAAATCGTCTGTCAACATAATTGGTGGCCGATTGATCAGAGCACCCTTCAAGTTTAGTTTAGATTAATTAAATAGGGCAGGATTGTGCGGTAGTGTAGGAATATGTTAGTGTGTAAGATTGATGTGTACTGGGGGATCAGGGTTAGGAACTGTTCACTGCGTCGGAGTATACTGGTTTTTGTGCTGTAGTCACCAGCAGTTCTATAGGCTTTGAACGCCACGTTAGTTGAGTTTGTTTGCAGTGTTAAAACACTGCTGTATCATCAGTACCTTGATGTCGATGCCCCGGGCTATGGAGGAGTTGTTGAAGAACCTGGAGGGAACCTTTGAGGCTAGGTCAGGTTCTTCTCGACCAAAACCAAGATTTAAGAGGATTTCCTCAGGGTCCTCCTCGTAAAGGTCCAGCAGCTCTGACACACTGTGGACACACACACAGACAGTCAGTCACTCAGTCAGTAAGTTAGTCGGTCAGTCAGTTAGTTCGTCTGCTGGTTAGTTTAGTCAGTCTAACCGCAGGGTAAGGAGGGTCTCCTCCGGGTGCTCCTCTGACTGCTCCAACACCTTTGAAACACTACGAAAACACAGACAGCCAGTTAGTACTTCGCACACACAGCTTTTTGTTAGTCTGTTAGTGAAATTGTTAGTTAAATATTTAGCTAGTGAGGTAGTGGCTGAGCCTCTCTGCAACAATGCAACAATGCAGCCTCAGCAGCCCCACCTAGAGGATGTAGAGACCAAAAGTAACCTGACCTGCAACAGAGCATCAGCCCCTCAAGCAATTGTTGTTTTGCGGCTTTTGTAGCCCAAAATGTAGGCTAATTTCGCAGTAGCCTTAAAAAAACGGACAAAGCACTCCAAAGTAGTGCTATATCAATCTAGATGTTGGAGATATCGGCTGTAGAGATGTCTGCCTTCTCTCCAATATAAAGGAACGAGATGGCATGCAGCTTGTGGTGCGTAAAGCGCCCAAAAATACATTTGAAAAACTCAAAAGCAATGTCTCTTTCCAGAATCATGACCAGGTTACTCAAGAATCCACAGACCTAGTTGTGAGCAGTTTCATGTAAAAACTGTTTTCTTCCTACAGAACTACACCCGCCAACCGTATCTCACACATGTATTGTAATTGTGGTGGCATGGTTACAATTAGCTGGGGATACATGTCTCTGACTTCCGGACCATCAGCCCCGGATCTCCCCAGGGCTGCGTTCTTTCTCCTCTGCTCTTCTCCCTGTACACTAACAGCTGCACCTCCAGTCACCGGTCCGTCAAGCTCTTGAAGTTTGCGGACGACACCACCCTCATTGGACTCATCTCTGGCGGGAATGAGTCGGCCTACAGGTGGGAGATTGACCGACTGGTGACCTGGTGCAGTGTGAACCACTTGGAGCTCAATGCTCTAAAGACAGTGGAGATGATAGTGGACTTCAGGAAGAGCCCAGCCACACCTGCCCCAATCACCATGTGTGACTCCCCGGTGGACACTGTGGAGTCCTTACGCTTCCTGGGCACCATCATCGCCCAGGACCTGAAGTCGGAGCTGAACTTCACCTCCCTCATCAAAAAAGCACAGCAAAGGATGTACTTCCTGCGGCAGCTGAGGAAATTCAACCTGCCAAAGACGATGATGGTGCACTTCTACAGTGCCATCATCGAGTCTATCCTCACCTCCTCCATCACCATCTGGTACGCTGCTGCCACTGACCGGGACAAGGTCAGACTGCAGCTCGTCATTCGCTCTGAGGAGAAGGTTATCAGCTGCAATCTGCCATCCCTCCATGATCTTCACACCTCCAGGACCCGGACGCGTGCAGGTAAGATTGCAGCTGACCCCTCCCACCCTAGACACAGACTTCTTGAGTCACTTCCATCTGCCAGGAGGCTGCCGTCCATCAGGACCAAAACCTCTTGCCATAAAAACAGTTTCTTCCCCTCTGCAGTCGGCCTCATCAACAAGGCCAGAGACCCCCACGGACACTGTCTCTCCCTCCCCCCTCTACACGTTACATTAACGTAATGCTTATATTGTATATTGCACATTGTCTACAGTCTATATTTGTATATATTGTTATTTAATATATATTTGACGATTAGCACCTACCCACAGCAAATTCCTTGTAGGTGAAAACTTACTTGGCAATAAAAAAGATTCTGATTCTGATTAATGTGTAAGGATTAGTTTTGATTGGCATTGGATTGTTTGGATGGTGGTTGATATAACTGGCAAGTATTGTGGGTAATATTGGAGGGATTAGTTGAATTTGCAATAAATAAATAAATAGTCTATAGATAACCACATGGTAAAGCCCATTTCATCTATATATATTAAAGGTGCTGTATCACATAACTGCTATGAGCTTCTACTGCAGCAGTGATTACATTCAGCTGTTTGCCCTACTTCCCCAAGAGCGAAGGTTTAAATATGTTTTTAATGGCACTTCAGTGGCCCTATGAAGCTCTGTGGTGTTTCTATACATCCCTGCTCTCCATGGATTGATTGGTTTTCTATCTTTCAATCTGCTGCAAAACTTTGTCACATCACACACAGCCTAGGAGTCTCTCAACCCTTTTATCAACAACATAAAACTGAGGATGGATTACCCATGATGCAACACCCATAGCCCACTATGGACCAATACACATACAATACACCATTCACTGCCAACTGCTGGAGCACTGCCCAAACCCTGGCACCATCAACCCCCTGCTGTGACCTCATCACTGCTCAACCACCACCAATAAATCCAAGAGACTCATTTCCACCACATACACTTAGTTCCACAGTAAATCCTCCGAACACAAATCTACCGACGATGCACCTCAGACATTAACATTATAGAAACACACCTGCTTTAATAATGGAGATCTAGAAAAGTGTAACCCCCCACATTTCTGATAGAGCAGTGACACTGTGAGCTGTTATTGTTCAAACCAGTGTATAACCAAGTGTTATACAAGTGGTTCCCAATGTTTTTCTGTTTCTGACCTCTTAAGATTTAGCAATATCTAACAATAACCATAGCACTCCCCCCCATTAAAAAAAAAACAGGGATTGATTCTTAAGGATTATAACATTAAAAGGTTCAAAGTGTAAAATATGACATAATTTACATTTAAAATATTAAAACAATTAATGAACATTAATAACAGAATGTGAAGAGTGTTGTGTTGCAGAGATATCTACTGAAATTAGCATCTTAATGCTCGGACCTGTAATACCACTTGTTCCTATAGAGGCGATGGTGAGTAGCGCTCAGACCAAAGGGAGAAGAAGTACAGCGTGTACTTGTAAATATTACAGCCAGGGGTTTCTGGTCTTTTAGAGACGCTATATTAAACTAGAAGTAAATCAGAAAATATTATCGTAATTCCGTGTAACTGCAATATTATTTTTACTTTCTTTATTCATGTTGTGTCCCATCAAATATATTCTTGGGACCCCTTTAGGAACCACTGCTTTACATGCCTGTGCCTTCAAAACAACACCTCTGGTTAGTTTTTAGTTTGAGTACAAACTAGCTCTCTGTAGTATAATTTAATTGGTTTGAAGTTTAATAACAGCCCTCTGCGTCTCCGCCGCTCTCTACCTGAGATCACTGTGTTACTTCCTGCAGAAACCTCCATGAGTCTGACTGAAGACTGACGAGGTGAACTGACCTGGACACAGTGCTGCTCTTTCCTGATCCTGTGGAGTTCATACTTCTTGCACTCTCTTTATACTGACTCCTCTTCTGATCCGCCGCAAGACCAAAACTATACATTGACATACACACAGAAGCATTAACAAACATACACAGAGTTATCAATCAGCTGTTATCAACTTTATTTACTGAATGTACAGAATAAAATAAAAGTGAACTCACCAGGATTCAGTTTTATTGTTACTGGACTGAAGATGGTTGGCTGCAGAGAAAAACGAAAATAATGATATATCAATAAAACAACATACAACATCAGTCTGTGACAAATTATTATTCTTTTTATTATTAATTAATCTGTCAATGTTTTTCTGATTGATAAAACATTTAGTCAAACCCACCACAAATCAATATTAAATGTGTAAATTGTTTAAAATAATAAAATTAAATCAGCACACTGTTAGTGGAAGTTAACATAAAGCCCATGTCAAAAGTAAACTTTGAGTTAAAATTTGAAAACGCAACTTTTTCTTCTGCATTAAGCGTTTTGCCTTCTGTCAATGCAGAGGTTGTATTTTTTAATGCTTAACTTGTTTTTGTTTATTTATTTTATGGGCTGTTGCTCTGGGAACTTTCGCCTGGCCTTGTGAACTTCCTTGCTGTAGTCAGAGAGATACTCTACATAATAGAAAAAGTGTAAGCAATGTTTTGAACAGTGCTTATGTGATCTAAAATTAGCTGCAATTGTCAGCATGTACAATACTACAGTACTAACCAAGCCATACAATGCATGTTTGAAAATATGTATCTGAGCTAAGCAGCCAAACTGGGTTACAACACAATAAGTCTAATCTAAGTCTGATTTTAGATGTTTCCTTATACTAATAATACCAGGACTAACTAGCTGTACTCTGCAACACATGTCTTCTTTATTTAGATGTCTTCTACATATGTCATCAACTGAGGATGCTAACTTTTTGCCCGGCTTTATGCAGCTTTACCATAATATCATGTATGTAAGTGCATATTTAGGACACTTAAACGACAAGATTCAAGTATTAAAACGAGTCTGCTGGAATCATCATCATTCCTCACAGAGTGAACGTTAGCTTCATTAGCTAGCTAGCTTGAACAGATGACAGACAGTTGTCATTTCAGTGAGCATAATCAGAATGAGAAGCTTTTTATCTCCACTATGGTCTGAAATGAAGGACACATTATTAAAAAAAATGGCTAAAGATTGTGGGTGTTAAATCTGCTGCAGAGAACTGAAAACACTCATGACCAGCTGCAGGTGTGACAGTTTTTTTTGTTATTTTTCTATTTAAAAAGAACCTGTTGGGACCTGTCACTGTATGAGAGTGCATTTCACTCTTTTTTCCACTTCATTTAAACTGAAATTCTTTCTTTAAATCCACAGTGTTTTCTTCTGTTTTAAAGCAGACGCCACAGCAACTTGCCTTCCTACTCTGAATTAATTGACTCACTTCCATCCTATTCACCCTAAATCCTTTAATTAACTAAATCACTTCCATCCTATTCACACAGTGACCCTTTAATCCCCTCCAATCCTTCCCTTATTATGTTTGACATCAATACAGCCCATTAGGATCTGTTCATACATGACATCGCCAAAGTCTTCTGCACCAATACAAATGACGAATGCTATTCTTAACACGATTAAAGCATTTACTGTCAGGACATGAAAACATGAGGTGAAGGTTAAGCTGATGACAAGAAAAAGCCAGAGCCACTTAACTAAAGAGGTTTTCAACGAATACTAAAAAAGGTACCATTATCTTTTCTTCCTAATGTCACGTCCACATAAACACAAGGCAAGTTAACTCAAATGGAGAAAGGTTGCAAATGTTCAAAGGTTGATGTGTGTGAAGATAAAACCTGATGCAAAATATAGAGGCAGCAGGAATGTATAAAAACTCAAACTCCTGGTGGAACTATCCCGAAGAGTTAAGTTTTAAGTCACACTTCACTCCAAATTCCTCAACATTATTCTTTAGTTTGATATAAAATAAAAGATTTAATGCATTAAGGTAAGTTCTTGTACCTTTTTTGTCTTTATTAGGGCATCTCTCAGCTTATCGTTTTGGTTTTACAGGCCAAAACTTAACTATTGTGCTTCACTTTCACTGCTCTCATCGCAGTTTTCTTTCAGAGCAGGCAGCTGTTTTCAGCAATAAAGCTTTAAAACCCCACTCCACACTACATATCCAGCAGCGCAGCATTTAGCAGCTAAAGAGCCAGATATTTCTCTCAGGACATGGTAGAGAGCTATAAGAAGAGTGAATATTGGACAGTTATTCATCAGTTGTCATTCAATAAGCGTGACAAAACCGCCTGTCTATAATACTTAAGATGTCAGCCGGATGACCGATTTCTTTTATTCTTAAAATGGCAAGATATGCAGAAGATTTGGCGAACAGCCCAACAAAGCTTTCTAACAGTTATTGCACTTGCCAGCACAAAGTTGTGCAAGACTAAACAAACTTTTCATGACAAGAACTTGGGTGAGGTGTTTCAATGTTAGCAAAAAAACTAATTAACTAAAGAATTCCACCAAGTTTGGGAAATCAAGCTGGACCGTTCGGATGTTATTACTGAAAGATAGATTTACTTGGGAATTAATTATTAACGCCAAAAAGATCAGAAATTCATAATTACAGCACTAGTTGAAGATAAATTAAATTGTTGTAAGAGGTTCCTGAACAAGATGTCTCATCAAATCTATACAACCTGTGGCCTCTCTGCATAAACTCATTAGCATCTATTCAGTCCCAAATTCCACCAGCTGACCCTTCACACACAAACACACACATAATTCCCACGTCAGTGTTCAGTGCTTCAACATAAAGTCATTACAGTCTATTGTTCATGCAATAACACATGCACTAAACGTCTTGCTATCAGAGCCATTACTGATGCATTCACAGCAGTTCAAAAGGAATGATGCGCACACACCCACACACACGCAGAGACACACACACACACACACACACACACACAGAGACACACACAAAGACAGTAATGCATGCAGTGTATTTCCACACCTCTATGATATGTTGACTTTTCCCTTCATGAAGAAACAGGACTGAGGTATGAAGATGGAGCAGTGTATCATCGTGAATCACATGGTGTTCAAAAGATTCTGCTGACACTGTTGTGTTTGTCAGATATCTTCATTGTACACACATTTGTTCAAGCTGCATTCTCATTGTACCAAATGATTTTTTTGTACAATACACAAAGAAGGGCTGGGTGATATGGAGAAAGAATATTCTATATTTGACCAAATTCCTCGATATCGAGACGATATTGCAGGGTTTGCCAATGGTGCTTTCACAAAATATTAACACAGTGAGATTTTTGATGAAATAATCATCAGTATTGTGGATATAATGACTAAGTGGATAAAGACAAATAATAGAACAGTCAAAAGTAAGAAAATCAGACTTTACTGTAATGCAGCCTTTAAATCCAAGAAAAGACAACACTTATGCCATATCACGATATCCAAAATCTAAGAAATATCTCGTCTCATATCACGATATCTATACTTGGCCCAGCCCTAACACAAAGGGTCAAATAATTCTTATGTGCTTATAATAAGTTATTTCTTTGTAAGCTCTTTGTGACACTAGAGAACTCCAGTGCTAAAGACTTTTTTTAAGCATAACACAACTAGATGGAAACGTAGCAGCTCATATACCTGGACAGTGTATGGTCGACGTGCTAAATTGCTGCCAAATAGTTACAGGGATCTAGATATTAAATGTTCAACTGCAATTTCGTAGCATGTCATATGATATGATGGAGCTACGTTTGAGATAAATAATGGAGGAATGCTTTAATTAAATAAATTCAAAACAACAACATCTGTTCAGGATTACTCAACTAAAGTGTTATTGTGTAATTCATGTTACTTTGTAAAAAACAGACCTGACCTAGGATCCTATGACAATTATAGGAAACTCCAACCCCCCCAACGGTGTAACTTCACAAACCACAAACCAGCCAGCAGAAAATGTCTTTGCCATTGTATTTTTATGCAAAAACCGCAAATACGTGTGTGTGTGTGTGTGTATATATATAAAAAAATTATTTATGGAGATATAGGGGTTGCTGGTGTAGTAATAAACAACTAAATCTGCTTCCCTCAGTTTCAGTCATACTTTTCTATTTCCATTACAGTTAGATTGAAATCAAAGACGTTTGGGGAAAAGACCTACTAATATCCAGCTTCTCATCTGACCCTGGGTAAGATGGAGAACAAGATTTACCATAATGTCAAATAGTTTCTTCAGTTGGCGGCGCCAGTTAAAATACATAATTAGCTGAACATGGGGGGAAATTGTTAACAATGAGCAGAGATCTGTAATCTTGTTTATATTGTGAGTTTTTCTCTGTACTGACCTTCAGCTCCCAGTGAAAGGTCATCTTCAAAGCTGCAGCCGTTCTTCAGCACTCCTGTGTACACACACACACACACACACACACACACACACACACACACACACACACACACACACACACACACACACACACACACACACACACACACACACACACACACACACACACACACACACACACTCTAAGAGAAATGTCCTTCCCAATTTTGAGATGCAACTGCTAACATAGTATGAATGTGTCCTAACAGGTTGGGGTCCTCACAATGTCATATATAAACAATACACACAGAAGTGTGGATTACCTCTGCTTGGAGAAGCACTCCGATCATCTAGAGAGGCTCCGAGGGGAGTCCTGGACGAGAGACAAAGAGACAGAGTTATACATCAACCCAAACCAGCAACATCCAACAGACTGCCAGTGTGTGGGCTTACATACTTAAAATACTTTAATGCAAATTGATTACCATGCTAGGCTCGCCTAAAACAAACCAAATCAACTTTATTTATGCCAGGCAAACACCTGATTAAATTGAGGGAAATAATCCCATGCCAACCCCTGCTCGATATAAAGTACATTTATTCCAGAATAAATCCAGGTGGATAAAGAAAACTATTCCAGCAAGTGAACCCAATGAACTATCCAAAGCCAACACCTAGTCAGGCTAATTTCTGGTTGTGCAATTCTCATTAGCCCATGCAAAATACGTTAGGGCCTGTCAGGTGAAGGATAACAATCCCAGGCAAACTATCAATCAGACTAAGATTAACTACCCTAACATTAAAAAAATATCTACCTGGCAACTATCCCAGCATTAACTGCATGTCAGGCGAAGGTTAATATCCCAATTTTAACTGTCTGTAAAGTAAAGTAACCCTGGCTAACTGCCTGTCAGGCTAAGGCTAATTAATGCAGGTTAACTACATGTTGGGCTACGACTTATTAATGCAGGCGAACTGCCTGTCGGGTTTAGGCTAAGAAACGCAGGCTAACTGCCTACCAGGTACCCGTTCCAGGTGTCCTAATGAACAGTTGTCCCAGGCTTGCTAGGTGACAGTAGCAGTAAGCTCTGAGCTGCAGACGCTGGGAAACACTGAGCTGTTACACAACCTGCCTCTCTTATCAATGGGACAAACTTCATGCCACCATCACACACACACACACACACACACACACACACACACACACACACACACACACACACACACACACACACACACACACACACACACACACACACACACACACACACACACACACACACACACACACACGCGATTCTGCTGGTCATGTCATCACGCGGACGTTACATAGATTCTGCTGGTCATGTCATCACGCGGACGTTACATAGGACACGCCAGAGCGCTGTAGAGCCACAGAGTTGTGAGTGACAGTAGCGAATACTGTGTGCGTGATAACAGTGTTGACAGCTTAAACTCCTCCTCTGTTTACTCTATCTTTTTCTACCTTTCTTTCCGTCTTCTGTCTGCTTCTTCCTGCTTCTTTCTTTCTTTGCCTGAACAGCTCTATGTGCCCTATCTCTGGGCGTTGGTCTGCTCCCTTTGTGTGTGTGTGTTCTGTGTGTTTTATGTCTAGGAGTGGCTGTGTGTCAGTTCTACGTCAGCAGCTGATAACACCAGTACTAAACACACACACCTCTAGACACCAACAAAACGTATCAATAAACCAGTCAGCAGGAGAACCATTTAGCCACTCAAACAGTCAGTCAAGATTTTAAGGACCTTATCCTTTGTTTGACATTTCAGTCCAAGAACTACTAAGTCTGTTAACTGTACATTCCTGCTAATCGTTTTCTAATCATCCATCCGTTTTGTGATTGATATTCCTCCTTCTAGGCAGTCACTGGTTTCAGTTCATTTTTAAGAAAATTAACTTACAGCAACTAGCTGCAGTCAACTGTCAGCTTTATTTTACAGTTATATATAAGTTCAGAATGATCTGAAAAGTCACATATGACATGTAGCAAACAGGGTTAAACAGGACATAAAAAAAACATTGGTTTAGTCAGGTGGTGAATTGATACTGTACCTGCATTCAATCAGCCAGCTGGCGATGTTGTTAGGAACTCTCCCTGACAGAGAGAGAGACAGAGGAGCACGTTAAGGCAATAAGCCAACAGATGCTGTGTGCAACAATGATTACAACATGTTATAAAAGCATTGGCTCTGTGAGGATGTACTTGGGCGCAGCTGTACTTTGAGCTAAATGCTACCGTCAGAATGCTAACCTGCTCACAGTGACTATGCAAAGAAGCTGATATACAGGTACAAGCAGGTATACTGTTTAACGTGTTCACCATGTTAGTGTAGCGTGTTAGCATGATAACATTTGCTAACTACAATGGCACTAGGAGAGCGCAGACCTCCACAAAAGCCAATGGTGGATTCAAATACTCCTTGGATAGTCTCATTTCCCGAGTTGGGAAGTCGTTCATCTGACTTCGGTCATGTGTTCAGAGCTTTAAGTCATAATGTATAACATGGATGCTACTAAGAAGATTTGTTGTATTTTATTGCTCAAAGTGTTAAACAACACGTCGATAGCTGTTTAAGAGTTGTTGTTCCGACTTAAGGGGTCATTGACATACATTTTCAAAGAAAACTACTTTTTCAGATTACTCCGACACCACATAAAATTAAAATTGATGTTGTGGTTTTTTTGTTGAGGCTCATGACCTCTCGGTCTACCCTCGCAGGCACTGTTCCATTCTTTCTTGTTATTTTAGAAATAAAAATACTTATTTATAACTTGTGAACTCGTCTGGTCACCCATTTCTGTAGCAGCCTTTGAAAGATCTAAAAAGGAAACGTGTCAGTTCTCTCTGGAGACGCTGTTTCTAAGTTACCCCAAATACTTTGTACCATCTGACTTTCTGTTCTGCAATTTCCTGTTGCTTATCAGTCGACGTACAGCAATACTGACATAACTGTGATAAGATAAAATCGTCTGATAATGGGCCAGATTCTGCACTGACTTTGGCTCGCTAAAGTGGCTGCAGAAAGTATTTTCTCAGCAAATATATGGTTAGTGGGAAATATTTTTGGTTTTAAAGAAAACACTGTTACATTTAAGATTGTTAAAATATCCCCAGTTACAACATTGGTGAAAGTTGAGCTCAGTCTAACCTGGTTCTTCTGAGGTTCTTTGTTCTTCCCCATCCCTCTGGTTCTGCTGCGGCCCCTGGGGGCCAAAGCTCTCTGCTTGCCAGGTGGAGTCTCTGCTCTGGGCCCATGCCCGACGCCGCAGACAGGCTAAACTGTAGTCTGACTGCACTCTAGGATCTAAGGATCAATCAAGCAAACAATCTGTCTGACAGCCGGACTAGTATGAAGTCATCAATCTGGTTTGGCAGGTATTCAATCCGACAAATGGAAACTACAACTGATTGAATGCAAACACACACAACAGGTCGAACTGAGCGATCACAAGCAACAGTCCTCACCCTGTAACTAGGTTCTTTTTAACCACTACTTTGATAATGAACAATATAGACAAGAATGAGGGCCCAGCATTGATGACAATATAATATCACATTGAATTCCAATATATTTGAAGACCCATGCTGGGTCTCAATTCTGATACTTGTGTCAGTACACTTCCATGTAGAGCACTGTGGACAACATGTCCGTAGTGCGTTAATTTCAACGGGATAGTGTTAAATTAGTGTTAACCCAATAACATGATAACTGATGGCTTCTATCCGACAACTGTTTAGCAGCATTTAGTGAAAAGAAACTTGTATCATTTATATTTGTGAAAATGTGGTGTTCAATGGAGAACCACCCCCCTTTCCTCTACGTAGACAAGATGGCGACCATTGAGGGTGAGAAGTGTCCAGCATTCCACACTCATCTTTTTAGCGTTATGAGTGCACCATCCAGGTAATCACAGTTCCCTGCATTTTGCCATAATTCTCAGTGTGAATGCAGTTATGCACTGCAAATAGCAAGTGACAGTACAGATGTACATGAATTGAGACAGTGTCACAGTGTCAAGATAAATCTGTCAGTGTCTGAGGTTCAAATTGAATGGACTTTGACACGTGAATTTGTACCATTAAAACAATAGCAAGCATTTTTTGTCTGATGTCAACCCTACATCCAAATCAGATGAGCTCAAGTACGCCTTAATGGACACCACTATTTATCGGTTACTTTTAGCTAACCGTTCCAATTGTTTTTTCTTTACTTTAAGCTAACTATTCCAACTATTTATCCGTTACTTTTAGCTAACCATTCCAACTGTTTATCCGTTACTTTTAGCTAACTATTCCAACTGTTTATCCGTTACTTTTAGCTAACCATTCCAACTGTTTATCCGTTACTTTTAGCTAACAATTCCAACTGTTTATCCGTTACTTTTAGCTAACCATTCCAACTGTTTATCCATTACTTTTAGCTAACCATTCCAACTGTTTATCCATTACTTTTAGCTAACTATTCCAACTATTTATCAGTTACTTTTAGCTAACCATTCCAACTGTTTATCCGTTACTTTTAGCTAACCATTCCAACTGTTTATCAGTTACTTTTAGCTAACAATTCCAACTGTTTATCAGTTACTTTTAGCTAACAATTCCAACTGTTTATCAGTTACTTTTAGCTAACAATTCCAACTGTTTATCCGTTACTTTTAGCTAACTATTCCAACTGTTTCTCCGTTACTTTTAGCTAACCATTCCAACTATTTATCAGTTACTTTTAGCTAACCATTCCAACTGTTTATCCATTACTTTTAGCTAACTATTCCAACTATTTATCAGTTACTTTTAGCTAACTATTCCAACTGTTTATCCGTTACTTTTAGCTAACTATTCCAACTGTTTATCCGTTACTTTTAGCTAACCATTCCAACTGTTTATCCGTTACTTTTAGCTAACTATTCCAACTGTTTATCCGTTACTTTTAGCTAACCATTCCAACTGTTTATCCGTTACTTTTAGCTAACCATTCCAACTGTTTATCCATTACTTTAGCTAACCATTCCAACTGTTTATCCATTACTTTTAGCTAACTATTCCAACTATTTATCAGTTACTTTTAGCTAACCATTCCAACTGTTTATCCGTTACTTTTAGCTAACCATTCCAACTGTTTATCAGTTACTTTTAGCTAACCATTCCAACTGTTTATCAGTTACTTTTAGCTAACAATTCCAACTGTTTATCAGTTACTTTTAGCTAACAATTCCAACTGTTTATCCGTTACTTTTAGCTAACTATTCCAACTGTTTCTCCGTTACTTTTAGCTAACCATTCCAACTATTTATCAGTTACTTTTAGCTAACCATTCCAACTGTTTATCCATTACTTTTAGCTAACTATTCCAACTATTTATCAGTTACTTTTAGCTAACTATTCCAACTGTTTATCCGTTACTTTTAGCTAACTATTCCAACTGTTTATCCGTTACTTTTAGCTAACCATTCCAACTGTTTATCCGTTACTTTTAGCTAACTATTCCAACTGTTTATCCGTTACTTTTAGCTAACTATTCCAACTGTTTATCCGTTACTTTTAGCTAACCATTCCAACTGTTTATCCGTTACTTTTAGCTAACTATTCCAACTGTTTATCCGTTACTTTTAGCTAACCATTCCAACTGTTTATCCATTACTTTTAGCTAACTATTCCAACTATTTATCAGTTACTTTTAGCTAACCATTCCAACTGTTTATCCGTTACTTTTAGCTAACCATTCCAACTGTTTATCAGTTACTTTTAGCTAACAATTCCAACTGTTTATCAGTTACTTTTAGCTAACAATTCCAACTGTTTATCCGTTACTTTTAGCTAACTATTCCAACTGTTTCTCCGTTACTTTTAGCTAACCATTCCAACTATTTATCAGTTACTTTTAGCTAACCATTCCAACTGTTTATCCGTTACTTTTAGCTAACCATTCCAACTGTTTATCCGTTACTTTTAGCTAACTATTCCAACTGTTTATCCGTTACTTTTAGCTAACCATTCCAACTGTTTATCCGTTACTTTTAGCTAACAATTCCAACTGTTTATCCGTTACTTTTAGCTAACCATTCCAACTGTTTATCCATTACTTTTAGCTAACCATTCCAACTGTTTATCCATTACTTTTAGCTAACTATTCCAACTATTTATCAGTTACTTTTAGCTAACCATTCCAACTGTTTATCCGTTACTTTTAGCTAACCATTCCAACTGTTTATCAGTTACTTTTAGCTAACCATTCCAACTGTTTATCAGTTACTTTTAGCTAACAATTCCAACTGTTTATCAGTTACTTTTAGCTAACAATTCCAACTGTTTAAACTGTTTATCCGTTACTTTTAGCTAACTATTCCAACTGTTTCTCCGTTACTTTTAGCTAACCATTCCAACTATTTATCAGTTACTTTTAGCTAACCATTCCAACTGTTTATCCATTACTTTTAGCTAACTATTCCAACTATTTATCAGTTACTTTTAGCTAACTATTCCAACTGTTTATCCGTTACTTTTAGCTAACTATTCCAACTGTTTATCCGTTACTTTTAGCTAACCATTCCAACTGTTTATCCGTTACTTTTAGCTAACTATTCCAACTGTTTATCCGTTACTTTTAGCTAACCATTCCAACTGTTTATCCGTTACTTTTAGCTAACTATTCCAACTGTTTATCCGTTACTTTTAGCTAACCATTCCAACTGTTTATCCGTTACTTTTAGCTAACAATTCCAACTGTTTATCCGTTACTTTTAGCTAACCATTCCAACTGTTTATCCATTACTTTTAGCTAACCATTCCAACTGTTTATCCGTTACTTTTAGCTAACTATTCCAACTATTTATCAGTTACTTTTAGCTAACCATTCCAACTGTTTATCCGTTACTTTTAGCCAACTATTCCAACTATTTATCAGTTACATTAAGCTAACTATTCCAACTGTTTATCCGTTACTTTTAGCTAACCATTCCAACTGTTTATCAGTTACTTTTAGCTAACAATTCCAACTGTTTATCAGTTACTTTTAGCTAACAATTCCAACTATTTATCAGTTACTTTTAGCTAACCATTCCAACTGTTTATCCGTTACTTTTAGCCAACTATTCCAACTATTTATCAGTTACTTTAAGCTAACTATTCCAACTGTTTATCCGTTACTTTTAGCTAACCATTCCAACTGTTTATCAGTTACTTTTAGCTAACAATTCCAACTGTTTATCAGTTACTTTTAGCTAACAATTCCAACTGTTTCTCCGTTACTTTTAGCTAACCATTCCAACTGTTTATCCGTTACTTTTAGCTAACTATTCCAACTGTTTCTCCGTTACTTTTAGCTAACCATTCCAACTATTTATCAGTTACTTTTAGCTAACCATTCCAACTGTTTATCCATTACTTTTAGCTAACTATTCCAACTATTTATCAGTTACTTTTAGCTAACTATTCCAACTGTTTATCCGTTACTTTTAGCTAACTATTCCAACTGTTTATCCGTTACTTTTAGCTAACCATTCCAACTGTTTATCCGTTACTTTTAGCTAACTATTCCAACTGTTTATCCGTTACTTTTAGCTAACTATTCCAACTGTTTATCCGTTACTTTTAGCTAACCATTCCAACTGTTTATCCGTTACTTTTAGCTAACTATTCCAACTGTTTATCCGTTACTTTTAGCTAACTATTCCAACTGTTTATCCGTTACTTTTAGCTAACTATTCCAACTATTTATCAGTTACTTTTAGCTAACTATTCCAACTGTTTATCCGTTACTTTTAGCTAACTATTCCAACTATTTATCAGTTACTTTTAGCTAACTATTCCAACTATTTATCAGTTACTTTTAGCTAACTATTCCAACTGTTTATCCGTTACTTTTAGCTAACTATTCCAACTGTTTATCCGTTACTTTTAGCTAACAATTCCAACTGTTTATCAGTTACTTTTAGCTAGCAATTCCAACTATTTATCAGTTACTTTTAGCTAACCATTCCAACTGTTTATCCGTTACTTTTAGCCAACTATTCCAACTATTTATCAGTTACTTTAAGCTAACTATTCCAACTGTTTATCCGTTACTTTTAGCTAACCATTCCAACTGTTTATCAGTTACTTTTAGCTAACAATTCCAACTGTTTATCAGTTACTTTTAGCTAGCAATTCCAACTATTTATCAGTTACTTTTAGCTAACCATTCCAACTGTTTATCCGTTACTTTTAGCCAACTATTCCAACTATTTATCAGTTACTTTAAGCTAACTATTCCAACTGTTTATCCGTTACTTTTAGCTAACCATTCCAACTGTTTATCAGTTACTTTTAGCTAACAATTCCAACTGTTTATCAGTTACTTTTAGCTAACAATTCCAACTGTTTCTCCGTTACTTTTAGCTAACCATTCCAACTGTTTATCCGTTACTTTTAGCTAACTATTCCAACTGTTTCTCCGTTACTTTTAGCTAACCATTCCAACTATTTATCAGTTACTTTTAGCTAACCATTCCAACTGTTTATCCATTACTTTTAGCTAACTATTCCAACTATTTATCAGTTACTTTTAGCTAACTATTCCAACTGTTTATCCGTTACTTTTAGCTAACTATTCCAACTGTTTATCCGTTACTTTTAGCTAACCATTCCAACTGTTTATCCGTTACTTTTAGCTAACTATTCCAACTGTTTATCCGTTACTTTTAGCTAACCATTCCAACTGTTTATCCGTTACTTTTAGCTAACCATTCCAACTGTTTATCCGTTACTTTTAGCTAACTATTCCAACTGTTTATCCGTTACTTTTAGCTAACCATTCCAACTGTTTATCCGTTACTTTTAGCTAACAATTTCAACTGTTTATCCGTTACTTTTAGCTAACCATTCCAACTGTTTATCCGTTACTTTTAGCTAACTATTCCAACTGTTTATCCGTTACTTTTAGCTAACCATTCCAACTGTTTATCCGTTACTTTTAGCTAACTATTCCAACTGTTTATCCGTTACTTTTAGCTAACCATTCCAACTGTTTATCCGTTACTTTTAGCTAACCATTCCAACTGTTTATCCGTTACTTTTAGCTAACTATTCCAACTGTTTATCCGTTACTTTTAGCTAACCATTCCAACTGTTTATCCGTTACTTTTAGCTAACAATTTCAACTGTTTATCCGTTACTTTTAGCTAACCATTCCAACTGTTTATCCATTACTTTTAGCTAACCATTCCAACTGTTTATCCGTTACTTTTAGCTAACTATTCCAACTATTTATCAGTTACATTAAGCTAACAATTCCAACTATTTATCAGTTACTTTTAGCTAACCATTCCAACTGTTTATCCGTTACTTTTAGCCAACTATTCCAACTATTTATCAGTTACTTTAAGCTAACTATTCCAACTGTTTATCCGTTACTTTTAGCTAACCATTCCAACTGTTTATCAGTTACTTTTAGCTAACAATTCCAACTGTTTATCCGTTACTTTTAGCTAACCATTCCAACTGTTTATCCGTTACTTTTAGCTAACTATTCCAACTGTTTATCCGTTACTTTTAGCTAACTATTCCAACTGTTTCTCCGTTACTTTTAGCTAACCATTCCAACTGTTTCTCCGTTACTTTTAGCTAACCATTCCAACTGTTTATCCGTTACTTTTAGCTAACTATTCCAACTGTTTATCCGTTACTTTTAGCTAACTATTCCAACTGTTTCTCCGTTACTTTTAGCTAACCATTCCAACTGTTTATCCGTTACTTTTAGCTAACTATTCCAACTGTTTATCAGTTACTTTTAGCTAACTATTCCAACTGTTTATCCGTTACTTTTAGCTAACCATTCCAACTGTTTATCCGTTACTTTTAGCTAACCATTCCAACTGTTTATCCGTTACTTTTAGCTAATTATTCAAACTTTTTATCAGTTACCGTTACTTTCAGCTTATTGATTTAACTGCTATCCATTTTTTTCATTCATCATTTCAACTGTATATTTATTACTTATGTCCATTTCTTTCAGCTAACCAACTGTATAGGTAAGATGACCCACCTGGAGCAGTGCTAGTGTCCATTCCCATAGATCCGCTCTCCATATCTGCCTGTCTGTGTGTCTGGTTGAGGACAGTCAGTCTGTCAGAGGAGACTGACGACTTTACAGCAACATCAGCAAAAGGTAACACACCTTGAGTGAGAGAGACATAAAGATAAAGTTAATGAAATAAGCATGAAGAACAATAATAAAAAAAGAAGAGAATATTAATGTTAGTAAAAAAAAAAAAATAATGATAATGAATTGCACCATTTTCCTTTCTTTAAAAACAAATATATTGTCTTTGTTACTCTCATGCCAATAAAGAATATTTTATTGAATGAGACTACAATAAAAAGGACATAACTATACTACATTGCTAGATACTAACACATGCAACACAGAAGCACATAATACATGACATACAAAGCAATAACATTGTGAATATTACAGATAATATATAACTGAAGCATTAAACAAGACATTATGCTGCAATATTAGGCACTAATTGAAACATGCAAAGCAGAAGCATACAGAGAACAAGCTCCACATACAGAACATGCAATTCTATAAATCACTCTGGCACAATAAAACATCAATACAAGCTCACAAGGATAACTACTAATTAATTAATTTCTCTAAATTGGAGCGCCTAGATAGTAGAGTGTTCCAACCTGGACAGATGAAACAGAGTGAAGATGTTCTGTGGTGAGATGAGAAGTGGCCTTTATTATTAATGACCGAGTTACCCACACTGAGACCAGCTGAGATTACACACACACACACCACACACACACGCACACACTTTCTGTACAATCCTGACGATCAAGTTTTTTTTGTAGTTCTTCCAACAACTCCAACAGAATGCTTTACATCTTCTCTCTTTTAAAACTTTTAATTATCATTTCAATAGTTCTGAATGAGAGCCTATAAAGTAGATAAAGTAGCTCATGAAAAGATGTGACATATTTAGTAGCTGCGGATATTATTTTAATGTGTCAGATACACGTTTGATAAATATGCTGCAATTCTAGTGCATAGTGATGAAGTATATTTAGCTGATAATACTTCTGTCCTGTTACTTAAGTAGGACATTGAGTTCAGGGTATTTACTTGTAATGGAGGACTTTTACATTGTGGTGTTGCTACTGTTACTTAAATAAAGCCTGAAATATCTCAGCAACTGTTGGATGGATTGCCATAAAATTTGGTTCAGACATTTACGTTCCCCTCAGGATGAATTGTCATGACTTTGATGATCCTGTGACTTTATATCTAGCGTCATCATCAGGTCAAATTGTCACTTTCTCCATTACTTTGGTTTATAAACAAAACACTGCAAAACTAATGTCATTACATTAGCATCAACTGTATAGTGTTTAGTAACACACTAGATTAACATAGTAAACACTATACCTGCTTAACATCAGCATTGTTATTGTTAGCTTAAAGCATCACTGTACCTCAGTACAGCCTCATAGCACGGCATTAATGACTTGAATGAATTGACTGTCAAGAATGCTGACGATTCATTTTCTAATGATTATACTAAACCTTTCAGTGTGTAAAATATGCACACCACACCACACCACACCACACCACACCACACCACACCACACCACACCACACTCCCTCAGCTCAGTCTCACAGACAAAAGGCTGGCTAGCCCATCAGCCTACTGTTGATCGCAACAGGAACAAGATCACAGTTTACTACTGAGGAAGTCTGAACACTGTTTAAAAAACAGGTATGTAATAATAGGTAATTACGGGTACATAGGGACTAACAATAGCGAACACAGGGATACAGCTACAGAGATATTTACTGAAATAAAACTAAGAGCACGGAGGTCAATATAAAGTAATCCATATGGAGCCAGTCACTGGAGGAAATGGATGGATAAAAATAGAGGAGCATGCAGCCAAATTTAAATGAGAATGTGTGAAACAGGAAACAAGTGTTTAGGATGAATAAAAGAACAACTTCCTGTCCGAGATACAGAGAGACAGATGGGATGCTATTTATTTTTAGATTTTTCTTGTAAATGCAAAAAAACTGGAACGTTAGAAAACAACAACTCACAGACAGACAGTGTGCAGAGAGCGAGTGCATTCGTTTTCACCCTCTTTAGTCATCCTTCACCCCAGTAAGTAACTCCTTTAGGCTTAAAGCAGGCTACAAAGAGGTTTTAGTGTTGAGGACAGGAGCTGTGTTTAGTTTGGATTCTGACGGTTATTAAAGTATTCAATGACTTCAATGTAACAAGTTGTCATGGTGGAGTTAAGAAACATCTAAAGAAAAAATATGAATAATAATATTAATCCATCAATTATCAAAATAGTTTCAGATTTCTTTTGTGACAATCGACTAATCTTTTCAGCTCAATTTTTTCAGATGTCCATCTTCAATGTAATCACATTAAACATATTTTAGTGACAAAATTTCAACATGTAGTTAGGACCTTCCACACACTACAGTCATTTATATGCTGTTGTTATATGTAACTTAGACATCTAAAAACCTTCAATTTCTAAATAAAACTGTAAAATCCTGCTTTGCATTAATGCACGAGTAATAATCATCAAATATATAGATAGATAGATAGATAGATAGATAGATAGATAGATAGATAGATAGATAGATAGATAGATCTCCCATTTTACTTTTACAGTTATTCTTACTATTGTTCAACCTCCACATCATCAAGTCACTTGTGCACATCACAAAATCAGTTTCTCATTCCTTTGAACAAATTACGTACAATTGTCTACCGTTTCCTACATTATCAATTGCTTATGTCATGTTGATCAAAATGTGTTATACTGGTACTCTGTTGCCCCAAAACATCTATAGGCATTAATTCATTGCATAAGTCATTACATGCAAAATGGTCGTCCATAATCTGTCAAGCATATTTTATATACATTTCTAATCAGACCATTTCAAAATGTGTCCTAAATTGATTAATTGCTCTTTTAGGTGAATCTTGACTTTCACAAAAGCAGGGGAATGTGAAAGACTGCCCTGAAGTTCCCCAAACAGCACTGCATGTTCTCCCAAGGGGGTTCTCATGTTTACATTACACATTTTGTATTTTTTCCTTTGTGCTATGCAGTGCTGTTAAAAAGGGCTGTCTTTTTCTTTTTTGTGTCACAATGACATGGTCAACAGATTACAGTGCAAACAGTAATGGCGTAAATGTGAATCCTGTCCAATCTCTTTAATCAGTCTCCCACGCACAATAAAGTGTACCTTTGTACTGTTATGTTGATATATGTCATACAGAAAAAGTGCAGCCCTGTGCAATTTCATTGATTTTTATCATAACCTTAGCCATAGTTTACATCAGAAAAACTTAAGAGTCCACTGTAATATTGAACACATGGCTGCATTTTGACTATCTTGTTTGTAAACAATGACACAAGGACTACTGATGGCATTGACATGATATTACCTTTGAAGAGATAAACTAAGGATTTCGAGAAAGCTAATGACTTTTGCAGGTAATCCATTGTGTGGTGCCATTTGTACGAATTGTTTCGAGAAATGCACTTGCTGTTTGGCAAATGTAAGGATGACTTGAGAAATGTACCAATGCAAGACATTTATTTGGAATAGAGTGATTTTACAGTTAAAGTGTATTTTTATTACTTTAACTTCAGAAAATTATCTTAATACTTCTTCCTCCACTGGCACTCTTGCAATTAAGTATAAAAATGTGAGGATTTTCTGCTTTTCTCCGTTTTATATTATCGTAAATCAAATGTCTTTGAGAGAAGATGACCCACTGACTGTCGTCAAATCTGACAGAAACCAGACTCAAGAGGTCACGATTGTACAGATGAAACCCCACTTACAGTCTGTTTCCTGCAACAGCAAACACACTCAAACCTTCCTCTCACTGATAATGTTCAACGCTCACTACAAACGGACTTAAACAGTGTGTATGTGGGGACAAGGAGCCCGTTTACATCACTGTTATAGTAAACTGCAGGATGACACGCTAGAAGATCAAAGAGAAGCTAAACAAAGGCTGTAATTAAATCCTTATGTGCAGTCGTGAAACATATATGAAAAGCAGTGGTGGAAAAAAACAAAAAACATTTACTACAGTGCTGTACTTAAGCAAATGTTGAGGTATTTGAACTTATATACTAGTAATATATACTATAATAGTATTTCCATGTCATGCTACATTATACCTCTACTCCACTACATTTCAGAGGGACAATGCAAATAAGATTTTTGTATCCTAAATATCTACTTTTTTAGCGTGAAGTCGCCCGTACGAATGATTCAGATTATTCAACTTGTCGTAAATCATTTGTTTCAGCCGGATTAATGCCACCAGTTTATGAGGAGGACAGAACATTCATTTAGCTAATCGACTTATTGTTTGAATAAATTCCCAAGCAACAAATGCTATATTTTATATATTTATATATTTTATATATATATATATATATATATATATATATATATATATATATATATATATATATATATATATATATATATATATATATATATATATATATATATTCTGACATTCTATAGACAAAACAATTCATTTTAACTGATCAAAAAGATAAACAACAGATAAATCAATAATGAAAATAATTATTAGTTGCAGCCCTTGTTGTATTAAGGGACTAAAAACAATCAAAAAGCAAGTGGCATGTGCATATAATGATTACAGCAAGAAAAAACCTGTTTCAGTGTGCATGGGCACCTGAATGTTGTTTTAAGACGTCAACTAAAATGATTAATGAATCTGTTCATAGAGGTGGTCCTGTAAATACTCGTTACTCCAATACATTTATCTGAAAAGTGGCAATTCTGGTCACTTCAAGGATTTTACATTAAAAAAAAAACACAAGATAAAAAATATGATACATTAAACTTTCCAACAGTATATAAAGTAGTTAGAAGTAAATACATTTCTAGAAGGTACAACAATAAAATGCTGCTTACACATCTATGCATCAGTGATAATTATCTTATAATATATAATAATATTACATTGATAGGAGCATGGGTACTTTTACTTGACATAGCCTACATTAAGTACATTTTGCTGATACGTTTGTATGTTCACATAATTTTGTTTATTTTGAATGCAGAACTTTTACTTGTAATGGAGTATTTATATAGTGTGGGGCATTGTTTACATATGTAAAGGATGTGAGTAGTTGTTCCACCACTGGTTATAAACTGAGAATAAGAATGGGTGGATTAATCAATAACGAAAATAAACGTGAGTTAGTGTCTAGACTACACAGGTAATCTAGAAAACATCCAGATAACAATTCACCAGAGCCCAAAGTGACACCTTTACATTGCTTGTATTGTCTAATTAGTTGTACAAATTCAATTCACAATAGTACAATTCAATTAGGACTTAAAGTTCAAATGAAAAGCAACAAATCCTCCCAATTGAAGTGTTTCCATTTCAATATTACGATTATCAAAATAGTTGCCAATAGTTTTCTGTCAATCACCTAACTGATAATTGACTAAACATTTCAACTGTAGTACTTGTATATACTGTTGGGTAGTTTAATATATAACAAAATATCACATTTTCAAGACTTTTGTAAGTTTTATGTTAAAAAATCTGAATTTGTAAAGTTTGTAAAGAAACTAAAGTTGTCAGATAAATGTAGTGCAGTAAAAAAGTACAATAATTGCCTCTGAAAAGCATACAAGTACCTCAAAAGTGTACTTAAATTCAGTAACGTTGGTAGATTAAATGTACTTCCACCACTGTCCATCTTCAACACATCGTGTACAGTAGATGCTGGTCTGAATCACTTTAAACACGTGCTGTACTCTTAAATTAAAATAAAAACACCATTAATAAATCCACATGTGTTATTTAACGCTTCTTCTTTTTTTTGTTGCTCAGACTCAACTTGTTTGTCCTGTTTAGTTGCTGCTCAGTTTGATACGGAGGACAGGACTGACAGCAGTAAAACTCTCCGTGTCCTCACAAACTAACAACCAGCAGTACTATCACATTCAGCAGTACAATAAGCAGTATTATTAGCGGTACTGTGAACAGGGTACAGGTACTCACCGTCATGTTTATCCGCAGTTTGTGTCTCTGCTCCCAAACTGTCAAACTTGTCTAAACTTTTCTGAAAACACTCCAACATTCCTGCTTCCGCTTCCTGAAACCAGCAGGAGGAGAGGGGGCGTGTCCGTCACGCGCTGCAGCGGAGAAACAGCGACACCTGCCGGACTGATTTCGTACACACAGGACGGTCATACAGTTTTTCTCAATTGCTTTGGTACAATGTTCAAACGATAATGAAGATTTGCTAGTGTGGAATGTGACTAAATAGATTTACTCAAGTAACGTCCTTAAGTGCTCATTTGAGGTATTTCTATTTACTTCATATTTATATTCCACTACATCACCCAGGCAAATATTTTAGTTTTTACTTCCCTACACTTACTTTTCAGGTTACAGTTTTTCATCCCACTTTCTCTTGTAGTGTAGTATTTTAACAGTGTGGTATTAGTGCTTTTACTGAGGTAAAGGATATAGATATTTCTTCTCAAAAAACCTCAAAACCACTGGGCACTTTCTCATCATTTTAAACAAATTGCAAATGTTCTAGCTCATCTATGCTTATGAAAAAGTTATTGTCTACAATTTGCCAATTGAATATGCTAAAATATCTATATTAAAACTGATCATGTTGCTTTCAGTTGAATACTCTTCGAAACATGTATGAATCATTTTGTTAGTCCCAGGCACATAGTCCGTTCAATTCGCAAAATCTGTCAGGCATATATACCATGAATATCATTACAGTAATATGGAATATGGAATTACGTAAAGTCAATAAAATAAATATAAAAGTCATTGCATGTCTGAAATGCTGTGAGAAATACATGAGGCACACAGTACAGCACATATCAGTAGCCTAATATTATGAATTCCAATGTGTAGGACTATACGACTACCGTGTGCTGGAGGCAGAAGAGCAGTTTTTACACCTCAACAAGAGCAAGAGATCTGCAACATGGTGATACTGTAGCAAATAATGCAATTACACTGAGAGAGATATAGAGTGCAACCTTAGAGGACAATGGCGTCTTTCAAAATATAAACTCAATCAGCATCTCTACAATAGATAGAGTGTTGAAAAGACATCAGATGACCATGAAACAACTCTACAAGGGACCATTTGAGATACACGTTGACAGAGTTAGAGTGAGAGAGTATCAGTGTGTACAGGTAAAGCAGAGATGTGCACTACACTTAGTGTATTGTACAGTATTATGGGTTTTCCTTCATTATGGCCTGTATAGGTTACTTATAGAAGAAATATAAACGTAAGGGTTTGCTGCCAACTAAAAGAACAAACAAAACCCAACACATACACACCCAAATAAAATATTATTATCCAATTAAACATTTGACACTGTATAAAAAGAAAAAAATAAAGAAAGATAGAAAGAAAGAAAGGAAGGAATAAATAAATAAATAAAGAAGTGTGTGGTGGCCTGAGCTTTTACCTGCAGTATCTATATTCAACCACCAGATGGAAACCAACCACCATTAAACTGATTATCATCTCTACTGATGCTGATGGATCAGAGATGAGAACTGCAAAACACATTGATTCATTTTAGGTATAACTGATAACTGCAAACTAAACCCACCAACATTTTAATAATTTATTTACTGATGCTGTGAAGGTTCTCTGAAATTAGTCATGTCTGTATACCCAGGAAGGGAAACTATATTTTCTCTATTTCAGGTAATTCAATGAAGTTAGATTAAATATTATGTGTTGAGTCTGAATTTATCTTTAAACCACATATTAATCAAATTGTGACGAAAGTACATTTTGGTATTGATGTTCTTTATGGTTCCCACAATTTATTTTACCGATACTGGATTTCCCTGACATTGTTCATTGAAATAAACAATCCCTCCTCAGTTACTCTCCGTGAGGTTTGTTCCATTGTTCCTCTCGTTCATTGTGGGGTTTCTTTTGGGATATCTTTAGTCTAAGGTTAGCTTTGTTGTGTAATGTTTAGTTTTCTGTCTCTTCATGGAAGTGTTTGTTTTGGGATCCCCTTAAAAACAAAATCATGGTAACACTTGCTATTTAGCATTAAGAAGCAGTATATATTCATAATAAATATATGTTTATTAAATGGTTATTAATGTATTTGGCAAGAACAATAACTCCTCCTGCGGCCCCCATAAGTGATGGCTGATCTATAAACATATAATGATAACAATACAGTAAACTACAGTTTCTTCACAGAAGAAGTTACTGTACATTAAAAAACAAACACTTAATGTATATCTGCTTAAAACTACATTATAGTATGTTATATAAACCATTTACTCAATGTTTATATACTGCTTATAAATGATATAGGAAGTCTAAAGTAACGTTATATTAAATAACTGACTGAATGTTTTGACTGTAAATTCTTAAAAAGTAAATTATAATTATAAAACACTGCTCTTGCTGTGTGAGATATACTACTGTGTGTGTGTGTGTGTGTGTGTGTGTGTGTGTGTGTGTGTGTGTGTGTGTGTGTGTGTGTGTGTGTGTGTGTGTTGAGTTTCCATTGCTACATTCAATGTATGACTAGGGTAATCTGACCTTCTCCACACACACACAGCCTGAAGTATACAATAATGGTTCTTATTCAACAGCGAGTTGCTCTACTGTTCCTTTACTTTACTTTAAATGACAAAAGATTTCTCCGCCCTGAACTACTGTCATCTCACTGCTGTTTATATTAAATTATTAACTTCCTCATTCCGTTCCTATCTCCTGATAAACATCTTACATTTCTGGATGTTTTAATCCATGAAACTGTAAACATTCAAAGTCACTTACACCTTTGGTTTGACAAAAAAACAGTCAAACTGTGACTTCTGTGTGACCTGCGTTAGGTATCTGTGCTTTTATTCTTGACATTATAAAGTACTTAAACCAGAGAAAAGTGTTATAGAAAGAAAAAAGTGTATTATCGTTACGTGGTATACTCAGAATTCATGAGCAGCACAGTCCACATCTTCAGTTTTATATTCATTAGTCCAGAACTGATGTTAACCATTAGCTGTCGGAGGATGGGACAGACACACGGGTCCTTTAAAGTTGCATGGTAACCTCCTAGCAACCGGTTTACTGTCACCACAGCAACCTCTTCACTGGAGAACAGCCCGGTCCAAAGTCCACAGCTTCTTGCCGATTAAGATGCAGCCAGTCTGACGCAGTGGATGTGGAAAGTGAAGGAAATTAAGGAAAGTTATAAGACAAAGAAGCCAAACAGCTGAGGCTGATGGGAATGTAGTTTTACAGGTGTTTGGTCCTACACCAAAGTGTGAAATGGCCCTGTGTGAAAAATGAAGGGAAAACCAAAGTTATTAGAATTCTTTCTCTGAATTTACCAAAGTTTGCAGCAATCCGTCCAATAGTTGTGACTTTACATGCATTAGTTGTGGTAAAACTATTTACATTTGTAAACCCTATACCATTTTTTATGTGAAAAGAAAAAAACGTGTTTACAGAGTAAGTACTTGCAAATCACTCTGTATTTTTGTCGAGATAACTTTACACAAATAACCAGGTTGGGGGACCAGGTGTGGCACAGGATCAGAACGAGTTGGGGTTATGGGTAAAGTCTAGTGCAGGTAAAGGTGACAGGACGGGTATCGACATGCACCAACAAAAGTTATACTCCCAAGTGTAAATTCACCCAGGATGCTTTGTCTGTAGTCTGGGGATATTCTAGATTTTTATCATCATCATCATCAACGTTCTTCTTCTTCTTCTTCTTCTTCTTCTTCTTCTTCTTCTTCTTCTTCTTCTTCTTCTTCTTCTTCTTCTACTACAGTAACAATAATGATAAACCTTTACAAACTATCAATATAATCATCACGCACCTTCCATGATGATTAGGATGTCTTGTGAGCATGCGTGGTTCTGTGTTGCGACAGATGGTCAATTTTCCTCACAAAGAGAGAGAAAGAGGAGAGAGAGAGAGAGAGAGAGAGAGAGAGAGAGAGAGAGAGAGAGAGAGAGAGAGAGACAGAGAGAGACAGAGAGAGAGAGAGAGACAGAGAGAGAGAGATACTTTGGCTGATACAAATGGAAGATTTGTCATGTGATCCCCGGGGCCGTTGTAATGACGTACGCACCATATGGCGCGTGCCGGGAGGGCGTGGCCTCGATATGCTAATTTCCCCTCCATACCCTTGTGTGTGTGTATGCGTGTGTGTGTGTGTGTGTGTGTGTGTGTGTGTGGGATGCTGAGTATAAAACCAGCATCCTCCCACACACACACCTCAGAAATCTCAGAGCAGATACCGCACAGTCACGCCCAGACACGCACATAGAGCGCGCGGGATGCGTGCGATCTGACGAACAGCGGCTTGTTACAACAGGTAGGTTTTTTCTTTTTTTTACAGAATAATAACTAATATCTTTGATTGATAAATTGCTGTTCTGATTGGTTCTTCAGATGTCTGTGTGATTACCTTCAGGGTTATAATTCTGATTAATTATTTATACCAAATTAATAATCCATCAATGCTAATTTAAATCAGAGAATAATTAACAGTGATTCAGTAACTTAATACTTCGTTCCATCTACGTGAAAAATAAACCAAGATTCATTATTTTCTCAATTCTGATTAGTTTTTAATTGTTTTAGGCTATATTTTCTTTAGTTTCTATAGTTTTAGTGTTTTTAAACACGCTAATAATTATAACTATAATTATAGGCTAAAAAGTCTATATTTCTCGTTGCCCTCAGCTGTTTCTTATTTTATGGAATTTATAAAACGCATTTGTTTGGGTCTTTTATTCAGTTTAGTTGTTTATTGTGTTTGTTCTATTTTGTCCGCTCACCTCCACCTGTCTGTCGGTCTGCAAAATTAACGGGAGCAGTAAGCAGAAAACGGGAAGGAGTAATTATCATAATGTAATAATAATTCAAATTCTTCCACTTCCAGCCTACTTATTTTAATCAACGGTGAATGTAGGTGTATGGTTGTTTTAATGCGTCATTAGTATATTAGTAGGCTATATAGTCTAAGTATTCCGCTTATAAATAAAACATACATGTTTTTTCTAACGGACTAAATTTTAACGTCTTTTAAAAAGATCAAACAATTAATTTCACTGACCAGAGCTGCAGATTTTTGTATTTTTTTTATCAATAACCAATCTGAATTAAGAGAGGATTCCGTTTTTCTCCTGACAATCTGACGGCTGTTTTTGCGACAGTTTTTGAATTGTGTAACTTACTATACAGTGAAATTATAATACTAAAGGTTGTATGTTTTAAGTCGTCCGCGGCAAATGTGTGAGTTTGGTCTAAATGACTTAAAACTGGAAATTACTCTTATTTTTATTATAGTTGCTGCAACTATGTTGACATCATTTTGCCGTCCTATTTATTTAACCTATAGCCTATTATGTTCTAGTAAGCTATATTTCATTATTCCTGCACAGACACACATAAAGAATCATAGCCTACTTTAATCAATTTAATACATTTTTAGAAAGTCGTCTAAATTAAGATTTAAACTAGGCCTACATTTATTATATTCTGCATTTTTTAAAAACCCAATGAGTTTCAAATGTAGCCTATTTACTTTTCAAATAGGCTACACAAATCACAGCAGCTCAATATAATGCTTTTTATTGTGTTTCTGGCCCTTGTATTCCAAAGAAAAGAAAAGTTAGAACAGCATCCACCCGTATACCTGTGGATTATGTGGACAGATGTAAAATTAGCCAAATAGAGAGTCTGATCTCATGGGAATCTTTTCATCATTAAATATAGATATAATTGTGTGGTTTAAGTGATAAATCATGATATTGTGAAATCAAGTCCAACAAAACCGACTTTAATTCTAAAAAGCAAAAATCTTTGGAGACATTGTTTCTTTGCAAACAATTAACTTAATGATGTAAAAACAAATGCTACATGTTCTGCAAAATATGACAAATTAACAAATGAGGTGGTTATTTCTAAGTTTCATAACAACAATTATTAAAACCTTAATAACATATTTATTCTTCAGTTTCAAACAGAGAATCAGCATCATGACCAGGTCTCTGCAGGACGAGCAGGAGTCAGTGGAGTCGGAGGAGCAGCAGGAGCTTCACAGCCCCTCAGAAGAAGGAGGGGAGGAAGAGGAGGACAGCCTCCACCATCTGGAAGATGAAGAGGAAGACGACGACGGCGAAGAGGAAGAGGAGGACGAGGATGGAGAGAACAAACCCAAGAGGCGAGGGCCAAAGAAGAAGAAGATGACAAAGGCTCGTATTCAGAGGTGAAGGATTGATGTCTTTTTAAAAACAAACATTTTCAGCTAAAATGCGTAAACGTGTAAAGTTTGTTCTGAGAGTGGCGCTAGAGGGAAAATAATGTGGTCAATAACATTTGCAGGGTTTATCCTCTGAGGAGCGGGATTGTGATCAGTAGATTTTTATGGGAATCTGACCCTTATACTTGTTCAGACACTCTGAACCAAAGTGTTGTCATGATCCCACTAAAGGGACAAAACATCTGGACTGAAATGGCCAAGTTATTGTTATTTGATGAAAGTACAAAAACAGAACCATCAAACTTTTGAAGGATATAGTCTAAAAACTGATTTGTGGATCTAAGAATATGTTAAAGTAGGCCCTTCAGACCAATGCTTCATTACCCAGAAGCCATAGTTAACTTTGAATCTGTGTTGTTTCCTGAAGGTTTAAGGTCCGTCGTATGAAAGCTAACGCCCGGGAGAGGAACCGCATGCACGGGTTGAATGACGCTCTGGAGGGTCTCCGGAAAATCGTCCCTTGTTACTCCAAAACCCAGAAACTGTCCAAAATCGAGACGCTACGCCTTGCCAAGAACTACATCTGGGCCCTGAGTGAGATCCTGCGCTCTGGCAAAGCGCCCGACCTCATGAGCTTCGTCCAGGCGCTTTGCAAAGGTCAGCGTCACCTTACAGAAACAGAATAGGTTGACCTACAACCTGAGTCAGTCTGAAGCCTGATCTCTGATTATATGAAATTAACATAAGGGGGGAAATCATTAACATGCCTCACCCAGGGAGGGGTTTTTATATTGAAGTGTCTTTGAAACTCACCAAAACTTAATCAAGAAACTATTTTGTTATAGCGCCCCCTTTTGCCGAAGCTGGAAGTGCATGTGGGCATTAAAACTAAATCACTATATTTGTATATACGATATATTTTTAACCTTATTTGAAGCAAAGAAAATTTAATTCCAAGAAAATTAGCAAAAGAGTAGTTGTGGGAAAAGACTCACCAGTCTACAGCGATGCTAGCAGCAAGGCTAGCAGCGATGCTAGCCTCATTGCTTGATGATATGTATCAGTATTGACAAATTATTGTCTTTCTGCTCCTAGGTCTGTCTCAGCCGACCACTAACCTGGTGGCGGGCTGCCTGCAGCTGAATCCTCGGACCTTTCTGCCGGAGCAGACGCCTGACCTACCGGTTCACCTTCCTCCCGCCGGCGCGGCCACCTATCCTGGACATTACTCCTACCAGAGCTCTGGGCTAACGGCCGGCCTGCCCAGTCCGCCCTACGGCACCATGGAGCCCTCCCACATCTTCCACCAGGTCAAAGGTCAACCCTACAGCCCACTGGAGCCCTTCTTTGATGGCGTCCTGGTATCGGAGGCCCCGGCGTTTGACCCGCCCCTCAGCCCGCCGCTCAGCATCAACGGGAATTTCTCGTCCTTCAAGCACGAGACCGCCACAGCTGCCGACTACGACAAGAGTTTCTCCTTCAGCGTGCATTACGGTGGCGGAGGAGCTGGGGGACACCCTGCTCTCTATAACGGCGGGGGGTCCAACCCACGGTGTGGTGAGCTGCAGGTGGACGGGCTGATGGGCTTTGACGGACACTCACACCATGAGCGGATGATGAACGCCCAGCTGAATGCCATCTTCCACGACTCCTGAGGAAGAGGAGGATGGAGGACAGAGAGACTGATGAAGACGGAGAGACGAACTGAGAGACAGTTATATGGACAGACAGACAGTTCTGTGTATGTCTATCATTTCATAGCTGTCTTTCCTTCTTTCTCTTCTTCTTTCTGTCTGCGTCAGGCTCTTGGACTCCTCACCATGTGATGCCGATGTCACGTTGATGATGTAACCTTCTGTGTAGCTCTTCATCCTGCAGGAGACGGTCTCTGAATGTCTCGTTATTATCCATATTATCACATAAAAATAATCAAAAAGCAATAATCTGGAGGAAACTATGCAATTTTGTTCAAATCTGAGCTACGCTCAGATGATAATTCCAAATGTTGAAAGAATAAAGATTTCTCTATTTTTGGGTCTGTATGTAAGGCGGCTTTGAGCCGGAACTGGGCTGAAGTGTTCATGTTGTTCATGTGATTTTTACTTTGTGCTTTTTATAACGTTCCTGTAGCGTTCTGTTAACATTTCATGTGACTTTTGTTCATATTTTATAAGATAGATGTTTATAAAGGCCTTTTATTAAAAGGAATTCAATGTGAATTATCTGAGAGTCTCTGTTCATCAGCAACAACACAACAAAACAACAACAACACCTCCGTTCAGTACAGTGTGTCCAGTTCACTTCAGTTTAACTCTATTTATCATGTTTAGAAAACACAATTATACAGAAAAATAACAAAATAAAAGTCGGTTGATATATAATATGTCGTCAGTGTCACATAAAAACCTTTTATCTCCAGGCTTAATACTGCCACTGTATGGATTGAGTTTTGGGTTCTTGTAAATTGTGATGGACATTTTCCACATTTTTTCAGAATAATTAATCCAGAAAGTAATCAACAGATTAAATGATAATGCAAATAATAATTAGTAACAAACCAGGTCTGAAATTTTGGTCAGCTGTCGCACAGTTTGAGTCGTTCTACGATCCAAATTTCCAGACAGCTGTTGTCAAAAGGTCAGTTATAAACCGTAGTGTTTTTTATTTTAATGTTATTGAAAACCAGCTCACAAATCTGTAGATATCCTTAAAAAATGAACGAGAATAAAGGTTGATGAAGATACAAAGTTTCCAAATGACAACAGCGTTTATCAAAGTGGATTTTAGGCTCCAAGTGTGGATAAACACATGAGGCGAAAACACATATCTCCTTACAGAGAAAACCCTGTTAACACGTTAACAACATTATCACACAGACTGAAGGACAAAACCAGGATTACTATGTGAGTGTGTGTGTGTGTGTGTGTGTGTGTGTGTGTGTGTGTGTGTGTGTGTGTGTGTATTTGTGTGTGAAGGGCACAGATGTTCGTACTGCTGGCAAGATTTTAATTTATGAAAATGATCTTGTTTATGCATGAGGGCCCCCCCTCCATACACACTGCTGTCCTGCTGTGTGTATGTCTGTGCGTGTGTGCATGTGTGTGTAAGCGTAAGTGTGTAAGTCAACAGGGACAATATGGTGGCCATATCCCACCATTTAGCCTCCCTGTTAAAGTGGAATAATGATGAGAAAAAGTCAGACTAAAGATTTAACCTGTTCAAACAGAACAGAAAATATTTTATTTAAACCTACTAGATATCAGAAACAAAGATATTTGAACTTGAGCTGTTTTTATTCTTTATTAGAGAGAGTTATTAGTATAAACGGCATGTGGACATTTTTAATTACACTCAGAATACAGCCACAGCAGTATTAGCAGTATTAATAGTGGTATTAGCAGTAGTCTTTGTGATATAGTTCTGTTTTCAGTCTGTTGGTTGATCATAACACAGATTATTGCAGCTTAAACTAAGCCATCTGTCATCAACACACACACTCATAATATGGTGTTTATACCTCAGCCAGGGAACATCCTGCTCACTGATTGGTTGGCATGTGTAATCATATACTACTGTATATTAGGAGGACAGTGTGGCGTGTATAATAGGGGTGTGTCATTGTTGGGTAGTAACTACATGTAACAGCGTTATGTCATTTACAAAATAAATGTAGACAAATATGTAATTACAAACAGTTACCATGATTACAAAGCGCTTACGTCTGACTATGCTATTTCTGGTAAAGTTTTTAAAGTATATGTAGAATATAACATTCATTCTGTTGCTTTGCATCTTTTCGCTGTTCAAGAATGCCTTTTTTGCCATATATCCGGACAGAGCGGGCTCCATTCATTTGGCAGTATGTGGTTTTTAGTGTTGTCTTGGTGGAGCTGGAGCTGATTTTAACTCCTTTATTAAGTGTTGGGCTGTTTAAACTACATAAACCATGATAATATGAAGACATTTCTATCTGTACTTACAGTTATTTACAGTCCTAAAAGCTGTATTTTGCTGTGGGGTGAGAATATTTCAACCAGTTTTTATTTTAAACTTTTACAAATTATATCTATATCTTAAAACAAGACAGAATAAGGCAGGTCAAAAAGTCAATTTTAAGAATTCTTTTAAAGTTGATTTACATTGCATTTATTCTGAAAACATTGGCAGATTTTTTCACTTTTTATAAGAAAAGAAAACTTTAAGAATGCCATCCTACTCTGAAAAGACCTTTTAAGCATCAAAAACTGGTCAAATTTAGTAAAGTAAATGTACTTACATTACATCTAGTCCACTACTCCATTTGTTGGACAACTTGTTACTTTACAGATTCCGATTAATCAACTGATAAATTATCATGTAATATTATAGTTAATGATACACCAGCAGTAGGCCTATTTAAAGTAATAAATAAATAAATAATGAGTGCACCTACCTCTTGTACCTAAAGAATATGTTGATGGTAATCATTTTGTATACCTATGTAGACTGTTAGCCTACTTGTAATATAGGGCCGAGTACTTTTTAAACTTTGGTATTACTACTTTTACTTAACTAAAGGATCTGAATACTTACCACCAAACCAATGTTTTGTATGAAAACATACAAACCATTCAAAGTAACTAGTAACTTAAATAGGACTATATCAGATGGCGGCATTAGGCCTACAAAGGATCATACATTAAGTATAAGTACCTCAAAACGATATTTTATTTAGGCTATAGTCTAATACTTGAGTAAATGTAATTAGTTACTCCACAAAACTGTAAACATTGGCATAAAATCAATCACAACTGCGTTAATACATCACAAACGGCTTTAAGTTTACTTACTGTGTGCGCACTCCCGCTTGGATGAAGGATAGATTCGGGAGCGCGCACGCCCGGTGATTAGACACTGGTGGATCTGCCGCGATAATGAAAACTGCTCCCCGTCTCCATAGCGACGACACCCCGGAAATACAACATAACCTGTCAGTGGCGCTCATCTTCACGTATGTTTATCTGCCACTTTGTTTTTCTAAAAAGGAAGTCTTTACATATAACTCAGAACTGAGAACTTTGATTCTTCGTCGGTTGAGCCGGTAAACATGTCGGAGCCTGAGGAGGACCTCCAGAGAGAGCAGAGAGACGTCACGAAGAAGAAAGAAAAAGAAAAACGAAGCGCGAAGAAGAAGAAAAAGAAGAAGAAGAAAAAGACGGAGGAGGAGGAGGAGGAGGAGGAGAAGTGCGAAAAGGAAGAGCAGCAGGTTGAGGAGGAAGAGGAGAACAGGTGAGGTTTTGTTTTGAGCCAGTGGTAGACTCAAGCTTTCTGAGGGGCAGGGGCAAAAAAAATAAAAAGGGCACCTGGGAGCAGAAGGTTTTCTAGCATGTCTCTCTATAAGGGATGCATCTTGTCTTCTCCATTTTAAGACCACCCATTAGTTCCTCAACCTTTTTCAAGTTGCGACCCCCCAGAATATCAGGTTGGTGTTCCGTAGTTTTAACAGATAGCACCTAAGCGTTGTCCAGTGTGCTCCAGGCACTGTGGAAATTTTCCCCCTTGACCCGCCGGAAATCCCACGTCAGAAATTCATGTGCGCACAGACTTAGACTCTCAAACACACTATATAAAATGTATTCCAAGATAAATGATAGTATTTTATACTATTTATTTTCTCCACAAACATCTGGTGACCTCTGGAAATGTTGTTGCACCCCCATGCAGTAATGTTGAACCACTAGTAGCTGGCCAGTGGGAAAAAGGAGCCAACTAAAGGGGTCCGTGGCCAACATTTTGGCCATAAAAGCCTACATTTGGTGGCCTCTGGCACAGTCTAACGCCACTATTCCATCATATACACTAATATATCTATTTATTGCCTATTTTAATGAGTTTGCCTACCTGATTGTAAACATGTAGTCAAGTATTGTAAAGGTGAATGAGGCTTCTTCTGCATTTAAGACCACAAAGTCTTTAAATAGCTATTAATAATTAAAACCACGAAGTACTGAATGATCCAAACTTTTGTAATTAAGAATCATTAGACCTTATTTTTTATTGATTTATTGACACCAGTCTCTTTTCTTCTCTATTGATATACTCCACTCCTATGGGCAGTGAGCAGGTATGACTTTGTTACACACAAAGCAGGAGAAAATTACTCAATGACAGGATAACTAAAAATGTAAACAATGGATAACATGATGTTGAAAAACATGTAACATCATGTTAAGGAAGTGGAAGCGGAAGCTAGTGACATGGGGGCACCAAGCTTTCTTTGAGTTTTAGCTTCCACAAGGAACCCCAGAGAGCTCTCTGATTGTTTCATACAACAAACTAATGCATCAGACGAAAGAACAGAAGATCCTTGATTTTAGTATTAACTTGAAGGGCACTCGGAGAGCGCAGAACTCCGCCAAGGCCGTTTCCACAAGTGAAAAATTATTTTGAGGATCCACTCTATAATTTAATAAGTTCTTCCTTGGTGCATGCTACACCCTTCCACAAATTTAAATGAAAATCAGAAAATAATCCTGCTGACAAACAAACAACGAAAACCAAAACAAAACCTCCTGATCATGGCGGATCACAAAACTCAATCAAAGTAAATGCATACCCAAGTAAAACTAAATAACGAATCATTTCAGAGTAAAACTGATTGATCGATTGATAAATATATGTAAATGGGAAAAATATTTAGACCTCTGATTGGTTGAAATAAACTGTGTGTGTGTTTGGTGTGTGTCAGTGAGTGTGTTGTGCTGCGTGGGATCTTCAAACTGGGGAAGAAGAGTCACGATGTTCTGCTCACCCGAACCAGGCTGACGTGGATCCCCATCACCCCGGAGACCCCCACAGGTCAGTTAATGCGGTGACGGGTTGTCATGGTGATCACAGTTGTCCTGCTGACAGACAGACAGACAGACAGACAGACAGAGAGACAGAGAGACAGACAGACAGACAGACAGACAGAGAGAGACAGACAGAGAGAGAGAGACAGAGAGAGACAGACAGAGAGAGACAGACAGACAGACAGAGAGAGACAGACAGAGAGAGACAGACAGAGAGAGACAGACAGACAGAGAGAGACAGACAGACAGACAGAGAGAGACAAAGAGACAGAGAGAGAGACAGACAGACAGAGAGAGACAGAGAGACAGAGAGACAGACAGACAGACAGACAAACAAACAGTGTGTATGTCGAGGCAGCTGGTGCTGTAATGGAGAACTTCTGTCATGTTGAGACCACCTGAAACATGACATCTGGACACACACACATGTACAAGCACACACACACACACACACACACACACACACACACGCATACACACACACACACACACACACACACACACACACGAACACAGAGTATTACTGGGGTTATGATGTTGTTTTGTGTTAGATCCTTCCATGTTTGTAATCTTTTGGTTGTTTAAAACTCAGCTGGACGATGTCATATCACACAGACTGTATTTTTCAGCTTGTACATATCCTAAAAACACAAAAATCCAGTCACAGTCTTGACATTTTGTGTAGCTCAGTTATTTTCCATGTGTCCAATTTCCCTTTGTCATATTGTCTTGATATAAAGTAACATTATAAAAGATCAGTAAGGGTTATCTTCGCAGTTAAACTTGCAAACCAGCAAGTTCATGTCATCACCCTGTCAATCAGATTAAAAAAATTAGACTATTCTTACAACAAAAGAGCAAGACTACAGAACTCCACAGAAGAAGAGGTCCGTTCTTGAAGCTGATCTGACTGCAATCAGTGTTAACAACCAGACATTTGCGGGGACCGTGCGCACCTTTGTCTTTCACAGTTAATTATTAAGATATTAAATCCAATCCAGACTCTATAAAGATGACATTTTGTTTTTACATTATTTATGTGTAGTTTCCAACATAGTTTATGATCAATTATCACGCCCATAAATACATTTTCATACACTCCTTCTATTTCAACATAATTTATGAGAGTCTTTTCTTTGATTTTTTCTATCTCAAGTGAAGGCCTCTGAGCAGGGCCACCCCCACCAGCTCTCATACAAACATCTCAGCCATGTTGGTATCCTGCAGCTCTGATCACAGTAGAAGCTGGCAGAAAGAGATTCCTTCTCCTGTGATTACAGGCAGTAGCGGAAGCAATATCAAGCCGGCTAAATCGCCAGCTTGCTTAAAAAACACAACTAATAAGCACACATTTAAAGACATAGTTTCAGTGTATGTACCATAAGGAACTAAAGTGTGCCTGATCCTTAAAGGTTTACACAGTCTCTGGTGTAGTCACGTTGTGGTAATATGTTCGTATCATTTTGGTATTATTTTTGATTACTTTGGTGTTGTGTGTTTGGTTTTAGTTGAAGTCCATTCAGACAGAACTGGCCAGTGGAGCAGGATGAAAGTGTAAATATAATGTGTGTGTGTGTATGTGTGTGTGTGTGTGTATGTCTGTTTGATTGAAGCCAATCTGTTTGGTTGTATTTCATCCAAGCTAATGTCATTAAGGCAGCCCACTGTGTGTGTATGTGTTGGCAGTCGTATAGAGCAGTTGGTTCGGCCCGTGGGGGGTTATTAGAGTCTCTCAGTGTAAAGAGATTAACACACACACACACATTCAGCCTGTCAGCGTGCTGTGTGTGTGTTGATTAGATATTTCTATATAAATTAATCAGCTGTTGTTGTTTATTTGTACACATGAATCCACCCAGCAGCATGTCTCTCGGTCTGTCAGAGAGGTGAGACTGGAGCTGTCAGACAGACAGGCAGACAGACTCAGGTATCGTACCCGCAGTAGTACGGCAGAATTTCTAATGACACACAGCAGAATTTGCTGTTAGAATACAAGAACAAATCAAAGTACTTTACTGTTTTTTACTTACATGAAATCATGCAATATACATGCAGACGGATTTCAATAAAGTTTTGAAGTGGGAGAAAAAATGTTTGTGCGCCCCGGGTTTAGGAAGTAAAAGTGCCATTAATTTTCTCCATAGAAAACATCTCTCAACTCTTTACACAACAGGAGATTGTCCGTGTCAGAATTGTCTCACTTACTAGAAATACTCTGTTTGGTTTAGGCGGTGGCGCCCGGGTAGAGCACGCAGGAGTCAGGATATGACGCCCCGGCCACGTAGTCAGGTCGTAATTTGGTCATAAACACTCAAGTCTCTTGCCGTTCCTTGAATTTGTCTGACGATGTAGGCTTTGACACTTACCGACAGAAATTCCACAATCTTATCGTCTTTCGGATTTTGTGTGTCTTTTTTCTGTGTTGATAACTGAAGAATTCTACGGACATTGAAATATCTCTGGAGGTTTTAGGATAGTAAGAAGTTTGAAGGAACAATAACTGATCATTTTACATAATCAGAGCGGTAGAGCAGTTTACATGATCAATGTGGCCAGTGACACACAAGGAGTGATGCAGCCTCAGTGTGTGTGTGTGTGTGTGTGTGTGGTGTGTGTGTGTGTGTGTGTATGTGTGTGTGTGAAAGTAAACTGTATGAGCCACAACTCCCCACAGTGAGCCACATGGCCTGTCACCATAAGCCTGGACTGCCACTGTGTGTGTGTGTGTGTGTGTGTGTGTGTGTGTGTGTGTGTGTGTGTGTGTGTGTGTGTGTGTGTGTGTTGTGGGGACGCCCTTACACCTCTATAAATGTTGTTATTTTTAAGGATTTAAATGTGTTTTCAGAGTTATAGAGTGTTAGAGTTTAGAGAAGGCGAAGCCTCCAGGGAATGATTAGAAGTAGGTACAAGGTCATATAATTAATACCAACATAACATATATACATCTATATTATATATGTGTGTGTGTGTGTGTGTGTGTGTGTGTGTGTGTGTGTGTGTGTGTGTGTGTGTGTGTGTGTGTGTGTGTGTGTGTGTTTGTGTGTGTGTTTTGGCACAGTGGGTCGGTGAGGGCATGATGGAAACTCATCTCCATCTGGAACCAACACGCTACCTGTGAGGGACACTGTGTGTGTGTGTGTGTGTGTGTGTGTGTGTGTGTGTGTGTGTGTGTGTGTGTGTGTGTGTGTGTGTGTGTGTGTGTGTGTGAGTACAGTAACTCTGTGGGTTATGTCAATTCAGATCAGAGTCATCTTTATTGGGGTGGATGAAAAATCTGTCTCTCTCTCTCCTTAAATTACATTTTTAAACTGTGATGTACATTTGTGCACAGAGAAAAAAACAATGGATCAGAATTAGATACAGGGTGATGTGAGCTTATTTTTTATGTATCGCTATTGGCTAAAATAAAGCCTTGTTTTCTGTATTCTGTTATGTTTTGTTCACTGCTAATGTTGCAGCGCTGCTCTCCTATGTGACTAATGACAGCTGGGCTCTACGGTGCAGTAGTTCACTGCATATGTGAGAGAAAATTAGTAAATATTTGGGCACACTGGCGAGTGACTAATTATCATTAGCTAAGAGCAAGGTACATTCAGGTACCAACTTCTCAGTTTTCTGCCAGCACTGATTAAAATAAAAGATGTAGCTAGCTGAAGGTCATATTAACGTTCATTTTGTGAGAAACTTTATTGCTGGCCACAATGAAACTTGTCTCGTTAAAGTGCTGCCTCGGATGTCTGTACTGAGCTCTACTCTGTAACACCACAGTCAGAGTGGATGAGTGAAACTTCTTCTCAAGCGGATCGCGTCACATCAATTTCTGAAGTCACAGGAGTTGGTGTAGACTAAACCAGCGCTAAGAGAGAGAGAATATTAGACTTACACTCACAAATGCAATTGCAATGGGGCTAACGTTGCTAACAAGTTTGCTATATAGACTGTTTATATTAAATAATGTTTATTATTTACAATATTAAATGAACACAATGAGCAGAGGATGAAGCAACAACAACAGGCAGGCACACTGTGACCCTGACATATGGATGCTGACCTCTGCGGGTGGAAGAAGGGTGGGTGGTTTTGGGTTTTTGGTATTTGATAACAGCAGGAGGGTATTTCACAGAGAGGGGGAGTAAATTAGTGAGCACCATATATATATATATATATATATATATATATATAACTATGGATCTGTGTTCTCTGAGTGGTTTTATTATCTATAAATTGTCTGAGTGTATGATATGTTGGCAGAGCAGCAGCTTAACGTCTTTCTTTCATTTTATTTTCTCTGAAGGATTTTTCCCCTTAAGAGCAACTTGTGTACATGTTGTTGGATACAATATTTGAAAGTGATATATGTTGTGTTTTTTAGCTATATGTTGGTTGTAGGGATGGAAAGTTAAAGCAATTTCCTTTAATTGATCCTTGGACGTGTTAACAATCAATTATTTGATTGAGTCGGTTAAACATTCAAAATGACACAACGCAAAGGGCCAATATTTCCATTATAATAGCTTTTCTACTGTTGTTGCCAATAATTGAAGCAAAATCCAAATAAAGTAGGTGTTTGAACAATAAATTAAATAAACATAAATTATAATAGCAAAATAAAAAAGTATGGTGCTCCTATGGTGTTCATTCAATGTTCAGACAAGTTAAAAATATGAAAAATAAATTGGAAATAGCCATCCAAGGACATGGTTTCGATGTAATTGTAATTTATAGTATCCACAAAAATGTGTTTAGCTATATATAATATGAATATAACTATCGGTAAACTTAAAATAGGTTACACTTTGGTTTGGGCTCCAACTTCTCACCTGCACGGTTCTAATTTTGAATAAAAAGGGACTGTATATATATATATATATATATACAACAGTTTATAGCCTACTGTTTATAGCGGGGCTGTCAAATGTAAGAGGTTTAATTCTGGATGGATAAATACATTTTAAAAAATGTGGATGATTAAAGTGGATTAATATTTGATTAAGGAGTTTGTTCTTTCATGTACAGATGTTTATCCATCTGCTGTGACATGTGTGTTTTAGTTTGATCTTCAAAATAAAAGCCATTTTTTATGATAAGTACACTAGAGCTACAACAAATATCAAATAATTATTTATTATCAAATAATGATCAATGATCAAATGATTTTTAAATCATAAGTTCCCTGAATCCAAGCTTCAAAGTTTTCTCAGCAAATATTTAAATCTTTTTCTCGAAAAGTGAAATCAGAACTGCTGGATTTTGTTCCAGAAGGAAGAAAACCTTGTTAAAAAATTCCATTGACCTTTGAAATGGTGCATTCACATGGATTCCGGCAGACAGAGATTCCGTCCTGCTCTTGTCCACTAAAATGTTAGCCTTCTACCGTCTGCCTGAATCCTTTGTTTTGCAATACCACGATCGGCCACTGGGGCAAACCCGCAACAAGCAGACTCTGCTACACTATATCATGGATAAAATCTGCATGTGTGTGTGTGTGCGTGTGTGTTATGTAACTCTGATACTGTCTGAGCTCTGCTGACATTATCTTCAAAGGACTGGATGATTAATCTGTCATGGACCAATCAGATTTCAGAATTTCTTCCCGATTACATTCATTGATTGACAGGTGATGGCTGTACGATCAATGGATTAGTGATTAATACAGATAATGATCTTATGTAACGTGAACACAGATGAGTGTGTGCTACTTTCATATTTTACAGACTGACGGGGGTGGACAAAAATAATGTGAACACTTCTTTGCAGCCTGAGTAAACAGATAATGTATTCACACATTTCTAAACGAATAACAGAGTTTATTTGTATTATTACTAATGATATGGTTTCAAACTATTTTTCAAAACAAGTTTGCACTTTCACTAACAGTATTCAGTTATCTTAAAATATTATTATTATTATTATTATTATTATTATTATTATTATTATTAGTCACGTGCGTGTTGTGTTCAGGTGCTGTGTGTTAACTCTACCTCTCCGTGTGCAGGTGAGGCGTGCGTGCTGCAGCCAGGTGTGATGCTGCTGCAGGACGTGTTTGCGGTGAAGGTGAAGCGGCGGCGTATGATAGGCCAGCAGTCGGGGGGACCCGTGCTTGGCGTAGCTCTGTTCTTCTGCAGGAGGAGAGGCAGGAGGCTGGAGGAGGATACGCTGCACCTCCACAACGCTTCTGCAGAACACACACACACCTGGTACAACACCCTGAAGGACCTGCTCACAGGTAACACACACTCATTCAGTGGTCACACAGTATGAAGAGCACGCAACAAAAATAATTTTAAGTGTGAGTTAGGGCTGTCACAATATCTGATTTTCACGACACAATTAATATTATATTATCTTTTTTGTGTATTCTGCGTTTTGCCTCTATTTTGGCAAATTAATTACACTCAAAATACGAGTGTAGGGAAGTGGAGAGAGATAAAGGGAAATGATTTAAGAGGCACTGGTTTATTTAATCAATATTATCATATGTGTATTATTAACATGATATCTATATCTTGACACCCCTAGTGCGAGTTTAAATATTTTCAAGCTTGTTTATTTTCATTATTTTCCATTGGCTGTTGAAAATTTGGGTTAAACCACTTTTTCACCTCTACACGGTTTGACAGAACATTAATTCTCTATACCATGTAATGGCACGAGGATTTAAAGTTTGAAATATAAACTGTTGACAGTGATTTTTGTGGGCCATCAAGATTAATGGATCATTGTTTCTGTAAAGTTACGTAGGTGTTGAGGGACGGCTGTAGAGCCATTAGACATAGGGGTTGGAAGTTTTATTTCCGCCTCCTGTCAAAATATTGTGACGTTGCTTTGGACAAAAGCTTTTAACTCATATATGTGTTGTAAATGCAAATCTTGGACACTTTTAGTACAATAAACAAGGAAAAACAAACTTCGACAACTCAAATCTACACTATCTGCATAGAGAGTGACTGGGAACGCATATGTTTTTGTGATATGGATGAACTGATCATGAAACTACAGATATCACTCTTTGGACTCAGTTTGGAGCCTCCTTGTCCCCAAGAACAATAAATCCAGGCTGACAGTAAGTTTGACAGCTTTTCTGTGTTACATCAGAGCTGAGATACACTGGAAACATAACTCAGTGCTTCTATGAGCGTCATACTGTAAGATGATTACACACACTGCTGAGTAATGCTGTTATAGGGTAGCTAGATAGATTTAAGTATTAAGTATTGAGATGGATTGTGACTGTGCAACAAGTGTTGGATCTTGGTGCAGTCTTTCTTGAATTACAACTGTTCTTCTAGCAGTACAAGTAAATGATTGGGTCCATTGAAGCCTGAACAGGCGTCAAGAGCGAGGACAGTTTCGCCTGCTGATAAAGGAGCTGTACAATTATCCCGATCTTTTCCAGGTCTATTTTAGGATGTCATTGATCCAGTTTGCTGCTAGCAATACTGGAATTACACACATTACAAAGAAGAACAACATTCCCATGATTCAATTGATCCTGAACAGTGTAAGGTAGGGACACAAACACTTCATGAGTTTGATAGATGCGAAAAAGAAAAAAACGATGAGCAAAATATACATTTAAAAAAATAAAATAAAAACATTTGATAGACAGACAAGACAACACTTTAAAATGGGTAAAGTCTAGCAAAATGCTTTGTTAAAAAGATGTGTTTTTAAGCCTGTTTTAAAAGCATCCACAGTCTGTGGCGTCCTCAGATGTTCAGGGAGAGCGTTCCACAGTCTGGGAGCAGCAGAGCAGAAGGCGCGATCTCCCATGGTTTGATTAACACAACGTAAGGTGGTATTTATTTTTAAACGTGCATCCTCGGACAAAAAATATGGGCTTGGTGGGCAAAGGCCTTTACTCTTATTTAAATGAAATGTAGCCCATAATGGCTGCCCGGAAGTATAAATCAAAGTCACCTACTGTATCTCGACAGATGGCTTCCACTGTCATTAAAGGAAAAACTAATGTTCAAACTGTATACAAGAGCAATGTCAGTCAATGTATTGAACGTTGAATTACAACGTTCTTTTTATTAAATGAGGTCTAAATTCTCTTAATGTTATTTCTTCATTTAGCGCATAGATTTAAAAAAAATTGGACATCCAATTTTTTGAGAGGCAGAAAAAAAGCAATACTTGAATACAGAAAAAGATTAAGTATGTCCCAATACAGTTACATATATAGTATGTCAAATACAGTATGCCAAAAATACCAGGATGTCCTACTGCATCTGGTAGCATTTTGCAGTATGCGGGCCAGCATGCTTTTCTGACCCACAATCCTTTGCACAGCGGATATATGAGCAAGAGAGTCAAAATTCAAGGTACAATGTCATGACGAAATAGTATGTCCCAATTTATTCATACTGCAGGCAACAGTACATACTTAGATACACACATAGGGCAGCTGCAGTGTGTAAAGTAACAAGAAGTGTGTGATTTGGAACGCAGCCATTGCATCAGCCTGTTTGTCACTTAGTTTAATTGGGTGAGTCACAGTTAGATCAGACAGAAGAGCTAATCTGCTAATCCACCGGAACAAAGAGACACAGATTATACACACGAACACACGCACACACACACACACACACACTCAGCAGTACTCATTAACGTACTGTCAGCAATTGAATCATGTTGTCTGCAAGAGAGATTAATTAGCTAAACTACTGTCTACACAAACACATTTGTGTCTAATTCACTTTAGCCCAGGACAAAAAGCATGCTACAGTGACATAAAACCTTAGTTGATGTACACTACAAGGCCAAAAGTATGGGGTTAGCTGTAGTTAACAGCCTCCATGCTTCTGCTTTCACACCGTCCACCAGCCGAGATTTGCTCCCATTCAGCCACAAGAGCATTAGTAAGGTCTGACCCTGATACGGTCTGGCTCACAGTCAGTGTTCCAGCTTGTCCCAAAGGTGTCGGATGAATTTGAGGTCAGAACCTTGAATCCAGTCCAATTACAGACATGAGATCTATATCAAACTTGATTTTAAACTTGTATTGTGTGTGCAACATTTTAAATGTACTGCACAAAATGTTAAATTACTCCGTTTAAAGCTGCACTAGTTATTTATTTTATAAATATCACCCAACTCTGCAGGTCCCCTCAGCTCTTCAGAGCATTAAAGCATCTTTAGTTTCACTCTCGCTCTCATCAATCATTTTGCAGCAGACAGACAAAGGGAAGAAAGTGGAGCATTTAGCAGATAAGGAGCCAGATTAAATTCTTTTGTAAATATTGGACTTTAGGTTGATCCAAACATGACTCCAAATGGATATTGATGTTTCTCTGTGTTTACTGGAGAATGAATTATATAAACAGGCAGCTTTTTGCTAACCAACAACTTTATAAGGTTATAATATGTCTTTCTGCTGAAAGCAAGCTAACCTAAACTTTATACAAATCTCCTGTAGTGTTGTCTGCCATCCAATCTTTGTGTTGATTTCATCATGTTTCCCTAAAAAAATAAGATTTGCGGATTTGAGGCAACCAGTTCTGGACGCTGCTGCAGACTGAAGTTCGCAGACGCTGGTTTCCCAGGTGCACTGTAGTGGGCGGTACCTGGCTGACACTTAACACACAATAGAAATGTTAGAGTGCTGTGTGTATGGATTTAACTCACACAAAACACACTTTACATTTCAGGTTTTTTCTATGTGGACTGCAACAGAGATGTTACAAGCTATCCATAAATGAGGAGGTCAAAGGTCACACACACACGCTACCGTCGTCCTGTCACCATGGCATTGGTCTGACACATTATCGCTGGTCACCTGTCTGTCTGTCCGTCTGTCTGTCCGTCAAACCAGATTACCTATGAGACCCTGCAGCAAAGTCACAACTTCTTTAAGTGTTTGTCTTTGGCCTCACACTCACACACACACACACATGAATGGTTCACAGGTCGTGTGTCAGCTCGCGTGGTCACACTGCACATCAAACTGTGACGGCTTTTGTGACTTTACACACCACGACGGAGGAGTCTGTGTGTGTGTGCGCGTGTGTGTGTGTGTGTGTGTGACTGCGTGTGTGTGTGTGTGCAAGGTAAACAGCTCTGCTGGTGTGCGGACATTAAGCCTATTTTCCAGCCAGAGGTCAGTGTGAAAAGCGCATTGTTGTGTGAATCGTGGCGTCGTTGAGCGGGCAGTCCTGTGGCTGTCGACACCACCGCCACTTCTTAACCTTCAGGTCCGAACATTCAGCTGCACAATGGCGAGCAGAGAGCAGACACTTTCTGTTTCCAGGAGCGTTATTTGCTGTGTGAAGCAGCTGCAGAACGCGGTGCAGAGAGTGAATGGCAGTCAGAGTGACAAAAGGCGAGCAGTGACGCTGTATAGAGTCTGTCTCCATACACGCAGTCAGGCGGTGGGATGGATTGACTGCAGTTGTTTAACAGCACAACAGACTGACAGGCCGGTGGCGGCGGCGGAGCTCACGGGACGGCCAGACTGAGCTCACCCAAGCCACCAGCGGCCGTCGCGACTCCTCCCAGATCAATTGTCTTGTCAATCCGATGTCCGTTTTCTGTTCGCTTACATAGCTGTTAGTTTGGGTTCACAGTGACAAAGTGAAATCAGTGGGAGGTGGCGGTGGTCAGTCTGGTCGTACTGTAAGGTGTCTTAAGGTCAAAATAACGCCATCAACACACTGTGTGGCCAGTAGGAAAGGTTTGATAGCATTTGATCAGATCCAAGTCCTTTAGTTTCCTTTATAGAATCTTATTAGGTTTCCCTTTTAACATTTGCCATTAACTAAAAGGTACAATTATTTCTGCTTAAAGAAAAACAGAAAGCTTCGATAGCTACACTGGTATTGTTTTTTGACCGCACAACCGTGCAAAATCCAGTCCCAGATCTTTACAGAAGAGGCCATTGGCCCCCCACTTTACGTCCATGGCCCAATTTGGCGTCACAAAACTTTGCAAGTGTGTAGATTAGATCAAAATGAAGGTCAAGTTTGAAGATGGCCATAGTCTGAGCAAGGGGCATAGGAAATGCAGAGGTGGTATTGGCCCCCCCACTGTACGCCTCTGGCCCGCGTGGCGGCTGATGTGATTGTGTTTGATACTAACATGTGCGGTTGAGAGATAGAGACACAGAGCACAGAGTTTTCTCTTGTAAAATTACGTTTAATTCTCAAAACCTCAAATATCAAGATCCATATGCAACAAACACATTGAATCACAGAGGAAGAACAAAGACTGCAGTATTAAACACAAATATTGTTTTTACTGAGGGGTTTACCACCGGACATTTGTCCAACACAACCTGGTGTATCAAACAGTGAGCACTGAACTGTGTGTAATTATTGCTTTCTTCTTTTTGTCAATCTTTCTGTTTGACTCTTTTAAAACACGAGACGGTTCAGTGTGAGGAGGACTATATACTCTATAAACTGCTTTATGGCCATGTGTGTGTGTGCAGCTCTGTGTAACATATTAACCGGTGTGTCAGTGACGTCAGTGAGTTTCTCCATAGTGACATGCGGAGAGAAACCTGTCCACCTCCGTGTCTCTCTACTTCATATTCAGGCTGAAGGGTTCATTAGTTTGTCAGGAAACAAACAGCAGCACACATTCATCTCCCATCGCACCCTCACACCAACTAATATACAGAGTTTCTCAAAGGTCAAACCCTTTGATACCCCCTTCATTTTGGACCCTGATTTTAATGCAACCTGGCAACGCAAAGGTTTTGTCGCCCGTCAGTCAATTCAGATATATCTCAAAAACTATCAGGCATGACATTTTGTACAGACATTCGTAGTTCCAAGAGGATAAAACTTTGGTGATGGTTTTGAGTGAAATACAACTATTGGATGGATTTGGTACAGACATTCATGTCCCTCTCAAGATGAATTGTAATAATGTTACTTAACATTTCAGCTAACACCATCCTCAGACCAAAGACTAGACCAAAGACCAAAGCTAATGATATTCCCATCAGCCTCAAGGTGGGTTTTCATCCACCTTGAGTGTAAAAAGGCCAGAAATGTAAAGAAAAAAACAAAAACAAAATGTGAGAAAGCGCAATGGAAACAGACAAATTAATTACAACGTACGGAAATATTTGACAAAAACGTAACTGAAGCATCCACTCTATAGATGAACTAGAGACCATCTTGCGATGGGCTCACTCCAGCTGCGTCGCCATATCTGGCCAGTGGTGTAAAATAGCGTGGCTTCCCCACTTCCTGACCCCCAACTGAAACAAACAGAAATTTTTCTATATTTGTGGTTTGACTGGCGCTCTTTTAATTATGTCATCTTGTTGTCTATACAACATCTATAGACAGGATCATTCCAGAGTATCTGATTCAACTGGACCTTTAAAGCCTTTAATTGATTGCTTCTGTCCGTTGACCTCAGATGCACCAAAATATAATCTGTTTTTGTCAACAACATCCAGCAGCTTCAGTCTTCAGACCTCTGTCGGAAACTCAACACTTCTTCTTGACAACACTGGGATTGTTTACCATGGTAACGTTTTAGCTGCACCATAACAACCTGCCTGTGGCCGAGGCTGAGAGATGATCTGATGGATACTTGATCTCTCTACACGTACCTGTCTGTCTGCCTTTCTTCTTAGAAACATGTCAACAAATTGAATGACCTCATCTCCTGTGAGACTGTGTGTGTGTGTGTGTGTGTGTGTGTGTGTGTGTGTGTGAGAGAGAGAGAGAGAGAGAGAGAGAGAGAGAGAGAGAGAGAGAGAGAGAGAGAGAGAGAGAGAGAGAGAGAGAGGCCTAGTTCATTCAGGATTCTTTTCTTTAGTGACATAACAGTGAATTTTTTACATATGTTAAGTAATTTTGTCACTACCTCATGGCCATTAATCTGCTTCTATAAACAAGTAAACATTGTACTTCCTATAAAAAGGACGTATAAAGTCAGTTAGCTGTGGCCTACAAAGTGTTTTGTTGGTCTATATTTGTTAACATTTTGGCAAATGGGCACCATTAAAAGTATGAAAAATTAGATATTAGCCGTTTCTGTTCGTATTGTACTCATGGATGTACAGCTATGACTAGATTACTTTGATACTGAAGAAAACTTTAAAACGTGGTGATTCTCAGGCAAGTTCTGGAAATATAAGGAGCATCTTTTTCAGTGATTTTTGTGATGTTATCACATAATGATATATCAGTCATTATATCAGCTAATGTCAATAAGTGGAGGGGTGGACATGCGTGTACTTTTTTATTAAATTTAGAAACAAAATGATATTGTCATGTTCTGAGGAGGAGTGGCGAGGAGAGAACCATTGAATGAACAAGAGAACTAAAACTTAATTTGTTGTTTCATCGCAGTAATGCAAAAATGAATAATGCTCTCAGTGGATAGTCTACTGTACAGTCTCCTTTTATATCTCTGCATATGTAGTTTACATTCATTCATCAAATGCACTAAAACACATGACTCAGTCATTTGGTCTTATTTGCTTTATCTTCATGGTTCTTCAGATGTGCTGGAAATGCAAACAGTAAGGTGCAATAGAGACTTTTAGTGCCTGAGTTCAGGGACTCTGGTTCCATAGTTCCTGGAACTGTTTGGTCATAAAGGTCTAATTGGGTCTCCGTGCCACCCTCGCTCATAGTGCTGCCTTGGGACCTTGTTGAACTGGTAGTTGGACGAGGTCCCAAGTAGGACAATGTGAAAATTTCATGTCATGATTATCATGGCCATAATAATTGCAATTCATGATATTATCATGAAAATATGCTTAAAACTCTTTAAATGCCACTAAAACATACTGGAATCACTTCCCCTTACATTTAGTTAAGAAACAAATATTTGTACTTCAACAATCTTGAATAAGGTTATCATAAATCCACCTGCATAAATAAAGGATAAACAAATAAAAGAAATAGCAACATTGTGTGAATCTGTTCTTTCCTACATGATAATTCAACCTGCGCTATTTTTAACTTCTCTACCATGATAGCGAGCTAGACAGCTTTTTCAAGTGGCTCATGTGAGGATATTCATGATTATCCCGATAATGGAAATTCATTATGAGTGTATAATACAAATCCTATATCTTCCCATCCTTAATCCCAAACCCCATTGCCACCATGGTTTGTAGTATGTAGTCCTAAAAGGTAACTGCAAGCATCTTTTACCCTTCTCGAGGGTTTGACTCGTGTAAACCAGGGTAGAAATGTAGTGGAATCATGTTGGTTGGACAGGGATTGGGTCTACATTTTTGGGGGGTACCAAAGGGGTGGAGCTTCCAGTAATGGTGGGGGTCCAGTAGAGAGGAGAGTGGTGGGGGTGTTGGGTAACTTCTGACAGGAACTCCTGAGAACCTGGTCCGATCTTTGGAGTGTGAGTGATGACAGAAGGTGCACGATATGTGTGTGTGTGGGGGGGGTGGGGGGGTCGGTCATTAACAGGGCGAGGTCACAGCCTTCTGGGAGCAGATTATAGTAATGATCTGGATAATGGAGCTGGTGTGTGTATGTGTGTGTGTGTGTGTGTGTATTGATCTGTGCTGGTCTAGGGGGACTTATAATGCGGTCTCTAAATCTGCCTAATGATGAGTTGTACAGGGGGTCAGGGGTGTGTGTGTGACTGTAGTTTGGAGTCGATAACATTTATCCACAGACACACACTCACACCGTCTACCAGTGTTGGTGATGTAAACGATATGCTGAATATTTTGCATCAAACAGTCCTCCGTGTTAGAACAGTATACAGGTGCCTCTTCATCAGCCACACTTTTACTAGTTTTGTTTTTTCAATTTATGTGACAAATGCGAGCTGGTTGCAGATCCAACTAACCTAGCCGGAACTAAGAAAATGTCTTTGTTTCTGTGTGTGTGTGTGTGTGTGTGTGTGTGTGTGTGTGTGTGTGTGTGTGTGTGTGTGTGTGTGTGTGTGTGTGTGTGTTTCTGTGTGTGTGTGTGCGTGTGTGCAGGCTCCAGCAGTCGTCCCAGGTATCTAAAGGTGTTTATCAATCCCAGCAGCCACAAGAAGGAGGCCGTTCACATCTACAGAGAACATGTGGCTCCGCTCTTCAAGATGGCCGACGTCCGCACTGACATCACCGGTCAGTCCCCCCACTTCTTTATTTATGAATCCTTACGACAAATGATAGTGATTATTATTATATATTATTATTATTACACCCATAGTCTGATTGTTGGATGTCCCTCCTCACGTGTATTATATATAAATAATTTGTGAGTGGACTGTTGCAGTGGTTTTAATAGTTTTAACTGTCCCTCCTTCTTTATTGATATGAGAGAAGACAAAGATACATCTGTGTGTGTGTGGGGGGGGGATGGGGGACGGGGTCCAAAGGTCAGAGTTAATGGCAGTCCCTGGTCGCTAGGTAACCTGATACAGGGGGCGGAGCTTAACCCATCTGTTGTGACAGAGACAACCTGCTCCTCTCCTTTTCTCTCCTCCTCCTCCTCTTCTCTCCCTCTCCTCTCCTTTTCTTTCTCTCCTCCTCCTCCTCCTCCTCCTCCTCTTCCCTCTGCCTTTCCTTTCCTTTTATCTCCTCTCCTTTCCTCCTCTTTTCTTTCCTCCTCTTCTCCTCCTCTCATTTTCTCTCCTCCTCTCTTATTTCCTCTTCTCTCCTCTCCTCTTGATTCTGTCCTTGTATCCTCTCCTCAGCACCTCTTTTTGTCCCCCGTTTTTGTTCTTGTCTCCTTTCCTCTTTGCTCTTCTCCTCTCAGCAGATGGTGTGATATCCGTTGTCCCATTTTTTTTTGCCAGCCATCGGGCACACACTTGTGCACATGTGACCACATACATACATGAACACTTTATCTCTGTCTATCTCAATGTCTCTCCATCTGTTTCACTCTCTATTTCCCCCGCTCTCCTCCCGTCTCTCTCTCTCTCTCTCTCTCTCTCTCTCTCTCTCTCTCTCTCTCTCTCTCTCTCTATCTGTCTCTCTCTCTCTCTCTCTCTCTCTCTCTCTCTCTCTCTCTCTCTCTCTATCTGTCTCTCTCTATCTGTCTCTCTCTCCAGTGACAGAGAGGAAGGGTCATGCTCTCTCAGTGATGAAGGAATGCAAGCTGGATGAATATGATGGGTTAGTACTCTCTCTCTCTCTCTCTCTCTCTCTCTCTCTGTCTCTCTCTCTCTCTCTCAAAAAGTATTGTCATAGGAAGACAATTTTGCAGTTTAAAACTTTATCCAGTTATATTAACATAATGACAACATTTCAAGGTCGGAGTGTATTATTTGCAGTGGCATTGGTGGTATCAAGGTATTTTCCCTGGGAAGGGGACTTTAGCTGAGTTTGTAATTATTTCAGTATAGTCATTTATGAATCAATTATGCACTTGATAGCTACATGCATGATATCATGCTACAAGACTGAAGTTAAAGCTAACAGGCTAAAGGTTACCTTTACCTTCTTGGATAGAAGTTAGATTTATGCTTTATTGTTTGTATTTCATATTTTCTAAACACTATCTCGGAGAATGACTTTGTCTGGAGTTGCTGTAATGTTCCCCAAATCCAATCCCATTGTTTATTATTGACATGGTTGAAATCAATAATGGAAGTAGCTCTTGCTTTGTTTGTCATAAATTGTGGAACTGGCCAAAATGCAAGTTCAGGTATCGGAATCGGGAAGGAAAAAATTAAATCAGAACATCTCTACATAAGTTTTATGAAACCGTAAAATCCCTTTAATTTGGATAAAGTTTAAGCTGTAACTGGAAGGTAACATGTTAACATGTTCACAATCTGAACTGAACCAGATAACTAAACAGCAGTTTACGGACAGAGGCTGACACTAAAACACACTGACCCAGACTGATTACACAAAGAAAAACACACACCCAAACAAACTAAGACTCACACAGACAGGTGAGGTCAAACACTAACTGCTAACTGAGTTTAACGCTATAATAAAAGTGAAAATAATATTTTATGCTACCGAAGCATATAATACAACTACAGTACAAGTGCAAGCACTGATCAAACACTTCTCATCACTATCTGTGATGGTGTGTGTTCGTATGTGTGTGTTCATGTATGTGTGTGTATTTGTGTGTGTGTGTGTGTGTGTGTGTGTGTGTGTGTGTGTGTGTGGGTGTGTGTTTGTTTGTGAGTGTGTAAGCAGCTTTTGTGCTCAGCCCTCATAAAGCTTAATGTGCTTAGAGAAGATTAGCTCAGCGTTGCTAAGCTAGCTGCTGAGTGTGTGTGCGTGTGTGTGTGTGTGTGTGTGTGTGTGTGTGTGTGTGTGAGGCTGCACTGGATTTGGTTGAAACCTACATTTGCCAATTAGGCTGACTGTCACCGTGGCGACCGGAGCTTCAGGTAATCCCATACACTGGAGTGGGAGGGGGCGGAGCCTGTTTACTTCACATTTACTGGAAACACAAACTCTGAAGACGAAGCTTCTCACTTTTTAATGAGTTCCTGAAAACACGGACAGATGTCAAACAATCAACAATTATGAATATTATTATAATTATATATCAATAAAATGCCAGTGTTCTCACCACAATGTCAAAAGCAAGATGAAGCTTTGTGCTCAGAGTTACTAATGTAAATACACATCTAAAATAATGGTAGGAACACATGTGATTCTAAAACCCTGGACTTCAGGAGAGCTTTCTGAAATGATAGAAAAAGCACCAAAACCTCGATAGGACCGAAATAATTACATAATTAGCTTCACATCAAAGCAGCACCTATAAATGTGCGGCCTGAAATGCTGCTGACCTTTATCATATAAAGGTTAATGGATGGCCTAATGTTAACATAACTTTTTAATATCTGATGTCATAACATGAGTATTATTAAAAGTTAAAGAGTTAGTAACAGAGTATATCAAATTCTTTAAGAAGGGGTGTGAATCTAATATGGGCATCAAAATGTACCAATGGTCTCAACTACCAGTACGAACTCTATGAATTACCTGAATATCTTCCAAATCAATTATTTCACAGACACATTTCAACAGATCAGACTTCAACTTATATTTGAGTAAAGTAATAGTAAAAAATAATATTATTGTCTCTTCTACTACCACTACTACTGCTACTACTAACAATGATAATAATAATAATAATAATAATAATAGTAACAATAATAATAATTATAATTATTATAATAATAATAATAATAATAATAGTAACTATAATAATAATAATTATTATAATAATAATAATAATAATAATAATAGTAACAATAATAATTATAATTATAATTATAATAATAACAATAGTAACAATAATAATAATAATAATTATAATAATAATAATAATAATAATAATAGTAACTATAATAATTATTATAATAATAATAATAGTAACTATAATAATAATAATAATAATAATAATAGTAACTATAATAATTATAATTATAATTATTATTATTATAATAATAATAATAATAATAATAATAGTAACTATAATAATAATAATAATAATAATAATAATAATAATAATAATAATAATAATAATACAAAAATAAAAATCCCCTCACCTGAAATATTCAGCAATGGTCCTATAGATAAACCATGCCTCGGCTGGGTACCATGAATTTAAAGGATAACTCTTCAAACCCCTAAAAAGAAAGTACTTTTGTCATTGGATATCCTGTCTGCCATCAGAAGTTAAGATCAGGGATAAAATATCTTACACTTCACAATAAAAGTCCAGAGGACAGTTTTACTTTTGACCTGGACGACTGAGGCAACTCTACAAAGAGACATTTTCTACCTGTCTGTCCACCTGTCTGTCAGGGTGGTGTGTGTTGGTGGGGACGGGTCGGTGGCGGAGCTGTGTCACGCTCTGGTCCTCAGAGCTCAGCTGGATGCTGATTCTCCAGAGAAACCAGTGACACCAGTGCTGCCACTTGGAATCATTCCTGCTGGTGAGAGCGAGGACACACCCTCACATATATCCACAAACTGTAAACTAACGCCATGCATAACACGTATATCTACATCATGTGGAACAGACGAGGTGTTTTATCAGCTGTCTGTCGCTTCATCTTTAAAGGTTCTACAGACGTGGTTTCCTGTTCTGTTCATGGAGTCAGAGATCCGGTCACTGCAGCCCTGCACATTGTCCTGGGTGAGTTCTACCTGTTCTACATCTATAGTCACATTGTCTAAGGTACGTTTTCCCTGTTCCGTGTCTACAGTTACATTTACCTGTTGGGTATAGTTGGGTTTACCTTTATCTACATCTATAGTATTGTGATACAATTACTAATTGCCTGTTGTGTAATGAAGTCAGTAGCCTAATTCAAGTGACACAATATTAAAGTAAAATAAATGTATTACTTTAAGTTATTTTTGGATTACCTCAATACCAAATGTGAAAATAAAGTCAAGAGAAAAGGAAAATGCTGAAATGTTGCCATTATTTTGTATGAAAAGCAAAAAAAGGGGAACAACATCACATTACTGCCTTTCAGCTGTGGAAATCATCCAAGGACTCAAATCATTTGACACCATCATTTGGTGTTAACTGTCTTTTTCTTGGCGCAGAAGCTGTACACATGTAAATTAAATTAACCTACATGCAAATTTCTTGGTTTGTGTAATGTTTGCTGGACCAGAAATTTCAAGCGGTTCACGTTGGGATGCCTCTTTGCAAAAAGAGTTATCTTGATGAACTGGAAAGTACGCAAACCACTTTGTTATTCGATAACTTGAACTGTACTGTGTACTGTAATGTTGTTCCTCTTTTTCTGCTTTACATACAAAATAATAGTGACATTTCCTTCCAGTATTCTCACTAACGTCAGACATCATTCTGTGAGACAAGTGAATGTGCATGGTAGTATATTGTTCTCTATAAAAAAATAAAAAATAAAAATCCCTATAATAGATCTAGATCTTTTAATTATCCTTTGGGTTAATCTTTCTCTAGATATACAGTCACATTTGACATGTGTTGCCAAAGCCCAATTATGATTAAGAACATAAATTAATGAAATTAACAAAAAATAAATTGAATACAAAATATAAGTTAATAGAATAAAATAGATAATGAAATAGTAAATTAAACAAAATAATATAAGTAATATAATCAATTAACTTAGTAGTTTCAATGTGACTTAACTTTAACATTGCATAACAAACATAAACGATGCAAGTTGTTCTAATATGATTTACTTCAAGCTACTCACAGGGAGCCAATCAGCTGCTTGTGTTCTTGTTGAGCTTTACAGTGATTGGTTGGTGGTCACTTTGTTTGAAAACAAACAAACGTACAGACAGACAGATGTCTAACAGCAGGATCAGTTTCACTCTAAATCACAGGTTTACTCGGCTCAACGTAGCCCCGCCCCCTTCACCTGTCAGGTAAACCTGCCGACCAATAAGGGCGGGGTGCTGTTTTCAATGATTGACAGCTTGTGGTGGGATGGTGTTTCATTAACCCTAATTAACACTGTCTGTGTGTGTGTGTGTGTGTATGTGACAGATGGGAGTATTCAGTGGCACATATAATTCCTGAACAATAGAAAACAGTTAAAGAGGAAGCTGTTCCCACAGAAACAGGTGGGTTCAGGCAAATTCACAACACAGCAAAAGGTGAACATACCTGAACTGTCTGTTACTGTCAGCACACCGAAGTGTGTCCCTCATGTCTGTATGTTAAATATGAAGCTACAGCCAACAGCCAGCTAGCTTAGCTTAGCATAAAGACATAAAGACTAGAAACAGAGGAAAAAGAGCTAGCCTGGCTCGGTCCAAAGTTAACAAAACCCACCTACCAGCACCTCCAAACTCACTAACATGTGAAATGTCACATTTGTAAAATGACCATTCATAATTTTACAGTTGGTTATGTGTCGTCTATGGCTGTATTTGAAATTGCTTATTAACATTCTGCATACTACAATTACAACTACTCAGTCGCCTCAATACGTCCTGTATGCGTCACATGAATGTATCACAACGTTATCCACTCAATTTAAAGGTATGATATGCAGCACTTAAAAAAACCAAAACAGTGTATAGACTTCTCAATCCTCTCCACCAACGTGTGTGGATCTGCAGAGACCCTGCATCCCTCTGCCTATGTTTTCTCTTTTCTTATTCTTATTTTGCTGTGTTTTTGTGTGAGTGTAACAGCCAATAAGCAGGGTGTGAAGCCCGTTCTTATCCCCGGGTGGTCAAATACCACTTTGTCACGCCCTTTGGCATGTATACCGAAGCACAGGCCCCCTTTACCGTGAATATCAAGCGGTAGAGAACGGGCTTGTTACATCGCTGTGTGTTTTTAAGTGCTTCAGTGTTTCTGCTGTCCGTCTCTCTCCTCTGCGTTGTGATATCGGTCAGATCAGACACCAAGCACAGACACAGAGCACAGACAGGCCACGCGTTCGCTCTCTCTCCCGCTCGCTGAGCCGGCTAGGAGGGGCCCACTTTGAATTCTGTGTTAACAAACAGCAACTGACCATGCTACTTAATATACCTTAATTTTACCTTACCTTAAATATGTTTTCTACAGTACATTATATATGTGAGCTTCCACGCTTTTCCTCTTAGCTGTACCACAACGTTAATTATTTAAACTGTCTGCTCGCAGTCCGGCAATGCACCGTCTGAAGACCCGCAATGGTGACCTCTGAGACTCAGAAATTCTTGCTATCCAGCATACATCCGAGCATTTCTCACTTACTGTAATTATCTGTTCGTCAAAATAAACATTGGTTACACCTTTAAGAAGCACTGCAGGTTTGATCTCACTGACACACTGACTGTGAGACTGACCGACAACATGCCATATGGAGAGGAAATCAGATTCTTTCCAGAGAGACAGACAGGCAGTCAGACAGACGGGTGGGGAAACAGCAGTTCAGTAGGTTACAGCAGGTATGTGGCCAGATGGCATGGTGTGTGCGTGTGTGTGTGTGTGTGTGTGTGTGTGTGTGCGTGCACGTTCGTGTGTGGAGCATCCTACTGAATTGTCTCGATGGTGCAATCAGGTTGATGAAGTTTTCATTGCAGTTACTTCTATTGTTTGTGCTGCGATCTTACTGAAAAGTTTGTGTGACCTTCATCTGCTGATGGAGTTTGATCATTTTAAAGGATTTCTGCAAGTTTCATGTTGTTTCTGTTGGTTAAGCAGAAGTAAAAGATCAATCATTTTAAGTAAAGGAGAATTCAACCCATAAGTGAGATCCATCTTCTTGCTTTGGAAAACATTATAGGGAACAAATGTATGTCTGTATTCAGTATCTTCACTTTCACTGAGAGACACATTTGTCCTAAATCTGCTGCTTCAGAGTCTGGTCACTCTCCTGCAATGTGATAATTTCACTGATATGTATAGACATTAACACACACACACACACACACACACACACACACACACACACACACACACACACACACACACACACACACACACACTCCTGACCTCTTTCCATATTTGGAGTGCTGCTTCTCATTAATATTGATGAGCTTCTCCCCATACGACCACTTGGCCTTCTTACAAGCTGTGTGTGGAGGGTCCAAAGGATAAAACAATATTTATAATAAAAAATGATCTTTCATCAGTATGTCATCTCCCCCTCTGTCTGTCTGCAGGTCACCTGCAGCAGGTGGACATGTGCAGCTTCTCGTCTCTTGGTCAGTTGGTGTGTTTCGGTTTCTCCGCCATGTTCGGCTTCGGTGGGCGGTGCTTAGCACGGGCGGAGAAGAAGAGGTGGATGCCGTCGTCGCGGCGACGGGAGTACGCTCTGGTGAAGACGCTGGCTAGGCTGAGGTAATACACACAAACACACAAATAAACACAATTTTCATAATACTCAAAGACATGAGTTAAAATGATCATTTAAAACAACGCACTAAAAATATACAGCACACAACATTAACCACACGTTAGAAGTTATTTTAATATATAATATAAATGTACCTGAAGACATAAATCAATATAATTGCCATGAACATCAGCATGTTAGCATTGTGACTGTTTAGCACAAAATACAACCTCACAGAACTCTTATTGTGGTTTCTCATTTCTTCTTCTTCTCTTCTGTCTCTCTCAGACCAGAGGACTGTCAGCTGTCTTTTCTACCAGCGAAGAAGTCAAATAGGTGAGAAACATTAGCAACTTGTGATACAACGCAGTACGTGATCATTTCAAGACTCTGTACCAGATTATTCACTTGAATGTGAGGGTAATTGAATACGTTGACTGCGTTTAAATGCACAATATATTCCGGATTTAACCTTATTCCAAAAAGGACAATATTCCTGCTATGGCTAATGCAAATGAATATTCCATTATTATAAATGTCAGTGTGTCATATTGATAAATACATAAATAAACACAACTGTTTGTCATGTTCGAAACTAAATTTGATCTCCTCTTTCTCAGAGACGTGGATCCAGAGTCAGGTGAGAACGGTACTTGCTGATTCAGATTTCCGTCTTTGTCAAACCAGTTTGATTTACTGTTTTTCTTTCTGTGATTGGTCGGTGCAGAAGGTGAGGAGACCTGGACGACTAATCAGGGCTTGTATCTGAGCATCAGCATCATGTCCGTCCCCTGCCTGAGCCCACACACACCTCAAGGCCTGGCTCCCAACACCAGGTACATGACGTGACGGGGAGTGTTAAAGTCAGCTGTTTTTTTTTTACAATGAACACCCCACACTTCAGGTTTATTTCAGAATGTTTCTGCGACTGAACATACTCTTCCACTTCCTATTTGTAACAGTTTGGCAAATGGCAGTGCAGCATTGATCGCAGTCGGAAACACTTCCAGGTCAGAGTTCGTCAAACACCTGAAGAGATACAGCAGCTCTAGTGGACAGGTGAGAGCAGCTGTCAATCAATATCTTAAAAAACAGTATGGAAACTACACATTTATTAAACAATGTTGTTTAGGATTACGTGCATTTAGGATGGGGTTAGAAATTCAGTATTGAATCCACTAATGGAATCTAAATCCATCAAATCAGATCTTTTTGGTTTACATTTCAACATTTGAAAGAATCAAATAATTTCCATAAACTTTCCATAAACTCCAACAAAATTATGTCTCATCACCTTTTCTTGGCTGAGAAGGCAGAAATACAAGTTTTAGTGTAATTAATGTAAAAAACATTGATGGATTAATATATTAAATTCAATTAAATAAACTAAATGTATCGTTTGATAAGTAAAAATGCCACAACATTTGTTCTGATTGCTCTAAAGTCTTGAAATCTTGTACGGGCAAGTTTCTTTAAACTTTTACATTTTTAGATCACATGAAAAATCACATTTCTTTTACACTGCATGTGTGCATAGCTGTGCAAACACGACTCTAATTGAATGATTATGTTGCTCAGTAACAGCTGGAAGTGTAAATATGCAAGTGTTTGCTGAGAAGTTCAACTTAAAAGGTGATGACATCGATGTTGTGTTCACTACTTGTTTCTGTGTCACACAAAAAATGATTAAGTTATTGCAGGTTTAAGGTGACGTGAGGTGAGGTGATGAGCAAATCATTTATCCTAGAGAAGAGTCCCTACTGTTGGTTCCTGATTAACTACAAAAACACAGTCTAATCTCGGCCATACAGCGGTGTCACGGAGTCTTTGACTGAATACAGACGCCACATGTAGAGAGCTTAATAACCAGAGAACAAAACATTTTATTTTTGCCGTTACTAAATTGTTGTAATGTTAATTAGCTACAGCTCATCTAATCTGCCCCCAACAATGTCTGTCATTTTAATCCCCGACAGACAATTTAAAGTTAGAAGCTTCTACCGGAATGTTTTCTATGTTTTTTGCTAATTAAAAAAGAGTTAGCAGAAATAAAAAGATATTAGAGCGGATGCACCTTCTTAGTATTTGTGTGTTTCCAAGGTTTATTAGCCAAAGGTAAAAAGGTAGCACACACACAGATCTTCGAAACGAAATTGACTTAATCTCAATTTCATGGGCTGGTAGTTTTTCTCTTGTCTTGTGTTTCGATTTCTTTCGCTTTAAATTGATTGTCCCTTCTTTATAGTCACAGATAGTTATTTATAATATTATATATTTATAGTCTCGTTCATATTTCTTTAGTTTTTATTCACTGAGCTAATTTCTCACTTTCTTAAAGTTTAGTTTGTAGATGGACATGATTAGCAGTTTAAAAAAATCTATCAATTCTCTGTTCAAGTGCTTTTATAGATTATTGTTTTTATTCTTTTCAATTATTAGTACTCCTCAATGAATATCTTCAGAAATGAGCTCAGTGAGTACAAACAAAAGCAATATGAAAAGGACATCCGTGACAACAAGAAGGCAAATTTATGACTTGGCAAAATAAATCAAAACACAAGACAAGAGAACCAGTCAGTGAAATTAAGATTAAGTCAATTTTGTTCCGTAGATCCGTGTGTGTGTGCTACCTTTTCACTTGTGGGTATTCAACGTTGAGAGATTAAGGGTTTGATGATAACAGGTATTTTGCCGGCAGGGCACCGGATCCAAAATGGAGCGGGCTATTCTAATGTAGGTTGTGTTGTGTCACTCTTGACCTTGCCATCCTAAAGGCTCCACCTCTCTCAGAGTAAAAATAAACAAAGTACTCTGTGAGTAGATTAGCCCGGTTCAGCCTGGCATGGCCTGAGAGACCGCACACTAACCCACTTACTAAATATACTGACAGTGTGGCGTTCACCGTCCCGCGGAGTAAACAGGCTGTTTACTCACTGACCTACATCCTGTTAGCCTCCATCCTGGCGGAGGCCGAACACTCCAAGACGGAGCTGACATGTAACCACGACGACCCCGGTTTGATGTTGAATGCCACGTTCAAGTCGAATAAATTAAAAAGTATTATTATTATACTATTGCAGTATCCAGATTATGACCAGGAAAGTACTCAAAGCAGTGTATATAGTATATCAATAGTTTATTATTACTGTTGACGCAGCATTTTACTGCTGTAGTTGGTTTAGGTTTAAGTTTGAACTGTTTTATATCGGCTGCAACAAATGAGTATTTCCATTACGTATTAAAACAGCGAGAATTATCCATCATTATTACCCAGAGCTGATAAGTGACAGCTTCACATGCCCTGATCAAGTCTGACCTCAACATGATTCAGTTTACTATCATTTGAGACAAAGAAAAGCAGCAAATTGTCATATTTTACAAGCTGCTTAACTTGCCAACAATTATTTATTCACTAGGCTGAACTGAAACGTCGCAAATGAATGTATTTTTGCAACAACAAACAAAAAAATTAGCTTAACAATGAATCATTTTTTGATATAGTTGCAGATTCATGTTTGGATGATTGTTTAATCAAGTAAGTAATCGATAACTCATTCAAACTCAAAGTTTATATTCTTCTGGATAGTTTTACATTTGAAAAGTTCTTCATTTATTTTGTATGCAGAATCTTAATTTGCAAGTTATTAAGTAACTAAAGTTATCAAATTAACATAGTGGGGTAAAACACTATAATATTCTCAGACATATAGTGGCGTAGAAGTATAAAGTGCCATGAAATGGAAATACAAAATTGTGAATCTGTCCTCCAACAGCTGCTATATTCTAAGAGAAAAAGATCAAATCAGAGGAGGAAAGACAGACAAGAGAGAGAGACAGTCTGTCTGTCTGTCTGTTGGTCTTTGCTGCCCCCTGTTGGAGCTTCATGGTGTCACAGTAGAGACAGACGAGGACTGTAAACGGGAAGAAACCCATTCACTCCTCCAGATAATCAATCTGCTTAAAAAGGATCTTAAAAAGCCTTGACCTTTGACCTGTGAGGAGACACGCACACGCACACACACTTCTTACGTCCTACTGTCTGATTGTCCTTCTGCAGTTCAGCTTCTCATTTGTGGAGACGCACAACGTGTCAGCGGTGAGGATCCGCCCCCGCTCGCTGGTTGGCTGGTCGGAGGAGGAGAGCGAGGAAGAAGGTGAGTCCAAAACCTCGCCAATCATCCAATCAGAAGGAGCCGCCTTCCCCTGGAACATCGATGGAGAGCTGGTGGAGATCGCTAACGAAGTGCTTGTCAGGTATGAATCATAATCTTTACAATAATTATATATATATTGTTATTAAAAAATGTCATTAGGCTGAGTAAAACAGTGCTGGTTAATTTCCTTATTGATTAACCTGCCAACAATTGTATTAGTAAACTGATTATTTATTTGGTCTTTAAAATGGAGGTGATGTCTATTCATTGAAGCTGTTTTCTCTGCAAGCTTGTGTGCCTAAAACACTTTGTGATTCGAGGCACTAGATCACTACAATAAAGGCATAGAGTTTCAGAGAGGGACATTTTTTTGTAGCAAATACTGTAGTTTAGCAGCTTGTAGAACAGCCAATAGGAACGCCCTCTCTCTGAAATGACCTGTGATTGGCCAACATCTCCTGTCAGGGGCTAGATTTTATAAAGCCTGACACTTGAATAAACTGCCTACCCCAGCTTTAAATGAACAATGTATATCATATTATAGTGCATGTGTGTGTGTGTGTGTGTGTGTGTGTGTGTGTGTGTGTGTACGTTCAGGGTCCATCCGCGGCTCATCACTCTGTATGGGGAGGAGGTGGACGAGGCCGAGTCGACCGTTTCCTGCAGCTGCATCTGAGTCCAACAGAAAGTGCTGCTGTGTGTGTGTGTGTGTGTGTGTGTTGGACAGACACGTCGCCATGATAACAATAACTAAACAGTGCCCCCTCTAGGTCATTACTGTTTCCATGCCGAAGTTCAAATTAGAGATTTGCAGCTTCCTGTTTACGTCATGTATATTAACGCTGTATTCATTTATTTTTATTTTTATTGATTACTGCAGCTTTAATAACTGCTAATGTAACTTGTGTAAGCCACCTTTAACTCTAAACTAACTCCGTGCTTTATAAAAGTGTATCACTTCTAGACCTCATTGATGATAAAGATTAATGCTTTTTTTCTAACTCAAATTAATGTTTACATTTTACTATATTTTAATGACCAGCTGACTTTAATCTAATTTGTGTTGCCTATTTTTTTATTACAATTTTCATTTTGCTTTATCTTGTCCAGTTTGTAGTTCTGCTGCAGAGCAAAGATTCATCTGTAACTTAAAAATGTGAGCTAAGAAATAGTTAATTGCATCCAACACTGTGAGGAAAAGAATAAAGCTTATGTGTATTAATGTTTGTATGTTGATGATGAGCAGAACCAGACTGGCTAAAGTGCCCAAAGACTGTAACAGTTTTATATTTGAATATAAAAGTTATAAACTCTTTTAAGCTTTTTATATTGAGATAATGCAGTTTTCTTTTCTTTTTTTAATTTTAGAGTAACAGCTGTAATCATGATGAGAAAAAACAAGCACAAGTTGTTGTTTAAATAGAAAATCCTTAATTTTAATAGAAAAGTGTTGCTAAAAGCAGTGAGACTCCAGTGCAGAACAACTTCACATAAACAAAAACAAACTAATTTAATAAAATATTTTAAAAACTCTTTACGTGTGATGTGCATTTGTATTAAATAAACAGAATGGAAGGTGGCAGCTGGTTTAAATGTTAGTATTCACATGAATATTTAAAAATATTGAACATTTCTTCAAGTAGTCTTCCATCATTCAACCCTGTAGCTCCTGTTACTGGAAGTGTTGGGTTAAAATGTTCTTTTCATGTCTCTGATATATTCTACATATATAGACATTGAAACTGGCAGTATGATGTCAATATGACTAGCAAAAAGATAATGAACCGTGTGTGTCACGTGGGAAAATAGGCGAGACTCCGAATCTCTAGATGTGCTGCGGGGCTGTGTGGCTGCTCTAACCTGTCAACATGAACGCTGAATTGAAAAGCAAAATGTTCTGCGACGCACACATGCTGCTCAGGTAGGCGATGAGGCCCTGGCGTTATGAGCCAATCAGAGGCCAGGTTTCCATCCCCTGAGTTCAAAGGTCATCAGAAAGTCACTTCCTTTGGCTTGTTTCCTCTTAAAAGAGTCCAAATGGCTGTCATCAATAACTGTCGCAAGTGATGCCGCATCCCAGGAAGCTCCAAGGCCTTGTGATTCACTTCCCTTTTTATTAATCCTCCACCCATCGATGCAGTCTTTTTCAAGTCTTTGAACTTGTCTGTATTTGTGAAGGCACATTCGGCAAAATAGTTTAAAGGGTCACGTTCAGGTTCAGGTGTGTTCAGGAGGCGTTCACCTGATACATTTTAGCATCCGTGACACTCTGTGGTGAAAGCAGCTGACTCAGTCTGGACAGATTTCATTGGCCGATGATGTTCAACAGCAGTACTGTTCTACTGTTTTTGGATAAATTGGGTTGCCATATTTTCACACAGCACTCGATCCATCCGTCAGCACATGTCTCATTAAATCACATCAAAGTCACAATGTAAACTCCGTCCTGTGGTTAGAAGGTCACAGGTGCCAGTCGGGGTTAGGAAGTGCTCTCTGTTTTGTTGTTTTTAGGAACATAGTCCCAGCTGTCTCTCTTGAACTCTTCCTCCTCCTTCTTCTGGAACTCCCTCTTAAAGAAACCAGCCTGAGAGACAGACAGGTGGACAGACAGACAGACAGACAGACAGACAGACAGACAGAGACATACAATTAAAAAATGACACTGGTGTTGCTACTCCAACTGTTATAACGTGATATACTGTGCTTTATCAGTAGATTATACTGTGGTTTACTGTTAATTGGTCCACATGGAATCTGAATCTGCAGATTTTGAACTAATAGAGATGCTGTTTTGTTATCTTAAATAAATATTGTCTTATCACATTACAAGCAAAAAAACATTCTGCAGATCTTCAATCTGGATCACCACTGAAAACTGTAAATAAAACAAACTTCCGCTTGGGTCTGCACTATACTGCAGTTTGTCTATGTGTTATATTGCAATATACTGCAGTATCAGTGGCATTATAATGGATATGCTGCGGTTTATCAGTACATTATATTAGAAACAAATATTTACCTTCCACAGACACCAGATGAGCGCAGCCAGGATCATCAGACCCAAAACTAAACTGACAACGACGATGAAGACCTTCACTGTTGTTGAGGGTTTCTGGGTAAAAAGAGCTTCCACCTCCACCTTGAAATGATACAATAATATTATTGCTGACACTTAATCTATACAGGAGATGGAAGTACAGAAATGGAAACACATTTCCAGGTTGAATACACAGATGAGCTCCAGATGTTGTTGGTGTCGAGGTGTTTTACCTGTGCGACAGGCTGTATGGGGATGAGGATGGTGTGAGGACTGGGATTTGACATCATCGCTGTGCTCTCCAACCTCATGACACCATGACGACCCTGAGACAGAGACAGACATCAGGAGTTTTTATCCGTTTCTATAAATGCATTTAGAATTATTAAACATAATTAGTTACAGTAGCATAAGATTTAATTATTGAGCCTTTTTCACATAATGTGACTTTGTGGTGTTTGATGGTTCCGTCATCAACCCTTGTACATTTCAAATGTTTTTACATTGTTTTTATGTGCTTGCCTCAAAACGCACATTGAGGGACAAACACTGTCTGTGTGTGTTACCGGAGCTTGCAGTAGTACAGCAGGGTTCAGTCTGATCTCCAGTTGGATGAAGGCATCTGCCCCCACCTCCAGGTTACCGAGACGACACACCAACCGCTCACACAGCTCATCACCACGGCCACAAAACTGCACATACACACATACAGAAATCACATTTTTGAGCATCAGCGGCTGTTGCTCTGTAATCTATTGTATATTTGTTCATTGAAATCAGTCACAGCTGCTGAATAAATCTAAAATTGGTCTAAAACCACAATTTATTTAATGAATCCGACAAAGTTCAACCTCTGACTTCACCCTGACATTAGTCGCATATCAGCAGAATTCAAACTCTCTGATTGGATGTTTCTTACATTGATGCTTTCAGGGATTTCTAGTTGACTTTTCTTCTAAAGTGGACACATTCTTGTACCCTTGGCATTTTAATCAATTAAACAGTTTGTACGAGTGATTTAACTGAACGCTTAGGGCGAGCGTTACATAATGTACTGTAATTCTGAGAAAATTAATGTGTAGGGCTTTAATTACTGTGTGTGTGTGTGTGTGTGTGTGTGTGTGTGTGTGTGTGTGTGTGTGTGTGCCTGTACCATTCTGCGGGTGGAGGCAGAGGAGAAGAAGAAGACGAGCTGTTTGATGAAGGAAGCTTGAGGGACGTCACAGTCCTCAACGACTGAAACAGTTGTGTCGCTGATCGAACATGCACCGTGAGACGACTACAGAGAGAGAAAATTGATGTATTAATATCATATACACACTTAATTTACTGTGACTATGACAAGTGCTATTGCCACTACTAATACTACTTCAATCAAATCAGCAACCACCATGGCTGAGTGTTCCGAATGTTTGCATTAAACGTCCAGACAGATTTTTAAATCTTGTTTAATTATTCTTTGAGCAGATAGTTGCTGATTTCCATATTTATTTTTGCAGCTTTATACTATTCCATTTAGATGAAGTTGTTGTCTGGCTGCTTGAGTTTAAAGAACATTAAAAAACTTAGGCTTCTTTTATTAAATGAAAAAAGAGGTTTAAAAGAAAAACATGTCTATTATATAAACAGATTTCCAGGGCCGGTCGTACATTTTTGTGGGCCCTATGCAGGATTTGTTTTGGGGGGTCCCCTCATTGAAACATGTTCAAACGACACTGAACCAACTTGTGTATTGTAAATATTAGTTTAAGCACACATAACGTACATATAAACATGTAAAGACTAAAGTGAGACATAGTAGCCACAACACTATCTTTAAATACACAACGGTAAATACTGCAGTTGTCTATTACCCCGTAACCCTAAGAATTATGTTGTTGTTTTTAAAGCAGAATCTTGGAAGTGCTTGTTTTTGTAGGTGTTGGTAAAATACTTACTTAGCCTACCTTAATTGTCTAATCCCTAAGCAACTGTTCTATCGTTTAATAGATGGGGCCGGATCTGCATATTTCGCAAAGAAAGGTTTTGAAAAAAATAATAAATTATGAAGCATGAAATCTGCAGGTGAAAGTTTAATGACTTTTTATGCAGCAGTTCCTCTAATGGCCACTAGATGATGCTCCAAAAAAACCTGACAGGTGAATTTTAAGTTTCTCTGGCTCCAGTAACTGACAAAGATGGTGGTAAACTCAAACTCTGGCAATTGAAATGTATTTTCAGAAATCTGTGAGGAACTATAAATATACTAATACAAATGTTACACTGCCTTTGTAACTTATACTTCTGTTACAGCTGCTTGTGTTACTGCTGTTACTCCTACTGGACGTACCTGCCAGTCGACCACCTGCAGCAGTCTGTGTCGGTACGGTGTGAGGATCTTTGGTAGCGCGATGTCAACCACAGTATCTGGAGACCTGCTGGGACCAGAGTTTAGCACCTGCAGACACACAAAACAACAGATATACCAGAAAATATCAGTAAAAACTACGATGTTTCCTCTGAATTGTAGTCGAGTAGAAGTATAAAGTAATATTAGCAAGCAAGTTCATTAGCTTGCTAAATAACGGGACAAAAGTTTAATTTAGTTAATTATTCAGAAGATGTGTTGAACCATTGAATCCTGTTTCATAACTGTGAACCATTACGCTTTTGTGAAGGAGTGTTAAATAATACCTTGTATGTGTAGTTAAATCTTTCAGGGTAGCAGTCAACTGGAGTCGTGTCTTCATCTCCAAACACAAATGAGGTGGGAGTCACAAAACTGCAAGACAGACAGACAGACAGACAGACAGACAGACAGACAGACAGACAGACAGACATCAGTGCTGGCAGGTGATTATTTTATAACACAAAAAACTATTTGTTTTTATCTGCAGCGTCTCGACTGTCCAACATCTTTGAAGCTCCTCTGAAAACATACTTCTACGTTTTTTTTGTTTTTTAAATTGAATTTCATTATAGAATTAAATTAAATTGAATTTATATATTATTTTATTTTCGTTTTTTCATCTTACATCATTAGAATTTGTGTTATTAGTTTTATCATAAAATCTAATGGTTTTATACGTTGACTTTGCTGAGTGGCGAAACACTTTGTTACTTGGGTTTTGAAAAGTGGACTATATATTATTACTAATACTAATTTTTAAAGAGTAATAGTAATGCATGCTGACTCACCCGTGGATGTTGATGTTGACTGCATATTTGAGAGGAAGAAGGAGACTGATGGAGTTGTCATCGAGATACTCCGCCCTCTCATAGTTATCACTGAAAAGAAAAACATTTTGATTATTTTACTGCAGTTGAAATTATTACTTATGTTTTATATATTAGTTTAATTTGTTTCACACACATAAACATTAAATACAAATCATCACAGACATATAATGTGTGAGGGTGTGGAAGAAACCTGGAATGGCTAATATAAAAAACACACCCAAACGACACAAATGGTGAAACCTAAAACCATTACATTTACATTTTCTTTCAACAACAAGATAACTACAAAAGAAACAAGAAAACTGAGGGGTGCACTTGGTATAACAGCTTTGGAAAGCTTCATGTAAAGGTTTTTGAGGACTTTCTTCACCTCTGAAGACGAGAAGAGGAAGTTTGTCCTTACCTGCTGGTGTTGACGTGAATGCTGACGTCACCAGCCGTGCTGTTCTGGTTGATGTCCAATAGGAAGCTGATATTCAACTGCAAGAAACAGTAAATGTGTCAGTGATTTCAAATGTACAGCTGCAGCAGTGAGCAAACTATACCACGGCTTTCGGGGGAGCACACAGCGAGAGAAAATGTGAGGGTCACATATTAACAATATAGCATATATATTATAGCCTATAACACACACATGCATGAGCATTGTAAATACCAACATAAATAAGCCAGGCTGCCTATGTATCCAGTCCTCATCATCACTCATCACATACAACACTTTCACATGATCAGCAGTAAAACCGTTCTGCGCTGGATGTGCAGTTGTTGCCGCCCGACTACATATTTCCTATCATGTGAAAGCAGCTTAACAGTTTCTTCACACTCTTAATGAATGTCTGTTGTAATATGTTATGACGTAATAGTGAAATATATGGTTTTGTGATATTACATATTTGTTATTTATGGTGCTGTTAGATTGTTAATACAATTGCAATTGTGAGTGTGAGTGTGTGTGTGTGTGTGTGTGTGTGTGTGTGTGTGTGTGTGTGTGTGTGTGTGTGTGTGTGTTTGAGAGGGAGTGGGGTAGAGAGAGAAGTTGGAGGGTGGACTTTTGCATGCAATGTTTCAGATGATGGTAAATCAGATTTATTTTCCTAATTTTCCTTTTTTCATCTTTGTTTGTGAAGTTGAATTGTGTTCACGTTAAAATATAACATGCTGAAAGAAGTTCCACCTTCAAACTGCTGCTCTGTTTATTTGGGGGGGGGAACTCAAATATTTCAACAGTTTCTTTCACAACATTTACTTAAAAAAAACAACTGAGATGACTAAAGTACAAAAAATATCTGCTGACAAGACAAAAGCTGGAGAACAAAAAGTACAAACACACTGGATCTGACCTTTGACCTACAGGCAGTTTTGAGTAAGACAGGGCTGAGGCGAAATATTAGCTAAAGTGTCTTTTCATGGCTCCAGAAATGGCAATATCTGTGTGATTGGCTGAGACTTACCTGGGCGTGGGCTGAGAGGACAAGGCTGGTGAGGCTGCAGTCAACACCTGCTGTTGTACTGTTGACTTCCTGTGTGACATCACAACTGAGTATGTTGTCCTGCTGCACACACACACACACACACAGACACACACACAATCAATAAACTCTTGTTTTTGATAACATTTATGGTAGCATTTATTTTAGCAATAGCCATTTGATGTATTTAGATTCTGTAATTAACTTTCTATATAGCAGTTTTTATTTTTAGTTGAAGAGTCTGCTGGATTCATTGCCTTCACACAGACAAGGGATTCACAAGAGATGATGCAGCATGTGACCCAGCATCTTATCTCATTGATATCAGCCTCACTGTTTACTGTTTTCACTCTCTTACAGTCGTATCAGAGTCGGATTAATTACTGCTCATGCAAACCAAACATTTCCTACTGCTGCTGCTTCACATTAAAAGCATTCAACTGGCTTTTATTGTGAAGCAGTCACAGGTAACCTGCAAACGTTTATCAAAAACACAAAACAGAACAAGACAACGGCCGTTTTGTTAATTGGTTAATTCAACTATGACTGAAATCTTAAAAATTACTAATTTAAAATCATCATCATCATCATCATCATCATCATCATCATCAATCATCAATCATCAATCATTTCTTCAAGCTTCCCAATCTGCATGCTGTTAACTCACGTTCTGCAGTACTTTAATGTAGTGGACGTTGTTGGGGAAGCGCAGTGAGAGTCGCGGCAGGAAGGCGTCGTCTCCAGAGTTTAGTAGCGAGGTTTTCAACAGGATGGTTCGTCCAGAGCCGAGAGCAAAGTACTGGTGCTGACTGAAGACAAACAGGAAGAAGATAAACAACAACAACAACAACATTGATTTTTCAGTCAGACCAACATCAAAATACACAAGGGCAAGACGAACTGTGATTCAGAGCCCATCTCTAGCATTGGTGCATCTGTTATGTCATTGTGAAATGTCATTTTGAATGTATCAGAGGTTAATTTACATTACAAGATTAAAGATCATGTTTTATTTTTGTATAATTTGTAGCTTTTCTGTTCGCAGCTCATAAAGTTCTTTGTTATTTTTCGGATTCTGAATCTACTCGTATGGGGATTTTAACAAGAAAAATATTGGTTTTCATTTTGAAATGAAGGGTTTGATGAGAAGATCTCATGTTTGTAAGTCAAATATGAAGCTGTTGTAGGGTTGGGCGATTGGATGAAGCCTCCAAAGAATGAGAAAGCGCTGCTGCTCAGCGCTCAGCTGGCACAACGCTAAAACGAAGTGTGGAGAAAGGTCTGGCTATGCAACGGCAGAGAGAGACAGCGGGGTGCCGCTCACAGGTGGCATTCAGGAGACAGTTAGCTTAGCTTAGCTTAGCGTAGCACAAAGACTGAAAACAGCGGGAAACAGCTAGCTTGGCTTTGTCCATAGTTTAAAAATACACAGCCAGCATCTCTACAGCTCACTAATTATCACATTATATTACGATTGTTTAATCTGCACACAAACAGAAATGTAAAAATGTCAATTTGCAGTTTTGCTAGGTGTATTTCTTTACTTTGGAAAGAGCCAGGTCAGTGTTTATGCTAAACTAGGCTAACCATTTCCCGACACCAGAAAAGCGAATGATCATATTTCACAAAAAACCTAAACAACACCAGCATTATTCAGCCAGATGCAACATCAAATACAAATACAACATAAATACAACAGCCTACTGCTGTTACTCCTTTCATCCCTCTTCTTCATATTTCACAAACAACTACCTGATTGTGTGTGTGTGTGCGTGTGTGTGTGTGTGTGTGTGTGTGTGTGTGTGTGTGTGTGTGAGTGAGTCAGTGTGTGTGTGTGTGTGTGCGTGTGTGTGTGTGCTTACTGTGGCAGCACTAGTAGAGCTGACAGCTGCATGTTTGTCGAACAGTTCACCAACGAACAGGGACGAGCAAACCAAGTCTGAAAGAGAAAAATAGGCAGGGAGTTTATTAATTATAATAATGAATGGGGACGTTATAGTTTTCCTCTTTAATGACATTAATAACAACTCCCGTGTCCTCAGTCTTAAAGATTATGAATAATACCATGATGAATAACATTCGAGCTGTAAATTCCTGCATGTTAACCCCTCCTTCTTTGTTGTTATGAGTCAGTGGGACACAGGATGAGCTGACTGATGTTGCTTAATGTGCTGCAGCTGTAAACACGTCTGGATTAGCAGGAAGTCATTTTCAGTGTTTATGTGTGTGTGGTGGAGATTAGCTGTTTCCTGCCCTTCTACACAGATCAGTTTGGCGATGGACAGACAGATCAGACACTGAAGCGACTCCATCAGGAAACTGATGGGTTTGTAATCATTGTAGCCTGTAGGTCTTTGAAAAAGAGGCTTTAAGAGAGTTTGTACAAAGAGTCATTATGAGTTACAATTTAGTAGTTGTTACTCCAGCTGATACATAGTCGGCGTGACCAGATACCAACAAACCCAATGAGGGACAAAGAGTATGTTTGTGTAGTCTAAAAATGTTATATTGTGTAACGTAATTTTTTTACATTTCTATTTGCCCACTTAGCTCGTGACATCTCTGTGCTTTGCCCATGTTTGACTCATGTGAGACTCACTTTACATCGTATTCCCCTCTTTGTGAAATCTAAAAAATAATGTAACAAATTTCACAAAACACTTCCCAATGGTCCACCAAGTTATAAATAGTTTTGCAGTCTTAAAGCTGCATTTCCTTTTCTATGTGATATTTTCCATCATATTCCGACATTGTGGTGACTCGCAATTTTCCCCGTTGGGGGTAGGAGGTGACCGGTTAACCTGCTGACCCACGCGTGCGCAGTTTGATCAACATCAAACACAGCCTTGTGATGACAGCATTCCCTGCTTTTTTCACAGCCATTTGATAAAAACCAGATTTTAGAAAAGCGTCTGTCCCTCAGTGGTTAAACGTTTGAAAACTAAAGAGCCAATCAAAATGTGAGACACTGCTTCAATATGCGGAACACCTGGTCACCCCTCCTACTTGGTTTAAGCACTGGTCGGTACCTGGTTGGTGATAGTGTTCTGGTGTCCTGCACTCTGCTGCAGAATGGGTTTCAATGGAGGGAAGGTTTTGGAAGAGGCTCTGTGGGTGTTTGTTTCTCTGTGACTGTAGGAAACCTCAAACTTGACTGGAGTAAAAATGTCCCTCACATCTTTCTGTAGGGGGAAGAAACACAGTTAGCATCATCACAGCTAATCCAATTATATTAGCAGTTATTACATCCATATGTACAATATTCACTGTATGTGTTTTGCACATGTGTATGTGTGTGTGTGTGCGTTACCCTTTGGTAAGCCACGTGTGTTGTACAGGTGAGCTGGCCATGTCGTGCCTTCACACGTCCCTTCGTGCTGTTGGATGACCTGTTACCATGGAAGTAAAAACGATGAGGGAAGGATGGTTTATGGAGGAGGTCAGAGATCAAATTATATTGAAGATCTGAAAAGAAGAGAGGAACGATATCAAACATCAGTAGGTAAGTCTTATACTTGTACAATATAATTGAGGAATTGCTAAACCCCTCCCCAAACAGCAAAGGTCTAATCAAAGCTTAATAACCGTAACTAGGCACAGCAGGCCTTTCCCTACATGTCTAAAATAGCTTTTGAAAGATTGTGCATCTTAAAATAAAGTGCTTAATCTTAGAAAAATAAAATAAAGTGTAGCAGCAGCTTGAGTTTCCCTTTTTCTTTAATTGTTTCACATCTTGATTTAACTCTCAACCAATGTTAGAATAAATCAGTCTCAACACATCTTGAACAGTTTAAACCAGGCTAGCACATCCTGGGTTAAACTGTTCTCTGTGGCTGATGATGCTGACAGGTGGCCTATTTGCTTTATTTTGTCACAAATCAAAATCATATTGGGCTCTGAGTGCTTATTTTCTGTGCCCTCAGTTCAGACTTGAGTGGGTATGTTTGGTCAAAAACGTTGTGCTTTGTCTCATAGTGGCGTTTCACATCACCACTGTAATGAGCACCACGGTCTCTGATCATATGAGACGCTGGTGCTGGTGCTCCCAGTGGGAAGTATGAACATGAATGAGTCCATTCTGGGTCTGCGTCTGGGTCCGTCTTTTGTGTGGACTTCATTTAAATGTACTGCTTCTAAAGGTGACTAAAGGTGACTGCGTATTAGGGCCATTGTAGGTAAAAATAAATGATGGAAACTCAGAAATATTTTAGATTAAAAACGTAAATTTAGGAGAAAAAACTCAAATATTCTCTGAGATTTTTTGTCAAGGAACCACATTGTTTTAAAAAGGTTTAATCAACATCACACCACAATGTGTGACTTTATATTCTTTATTCAGAGAATATTCCAGTTTTTTATGGTAAATGTATCTTGGTTTCTTGGAATATTACCACCCTCCCCCAGCTCCATAATTTAGTATTTATTTGACCTACATTTTCCCTATTATGCCATCATAGAGATGTCATCTGGGTTGGACCTATAATCTTAAACATCAGCAGATTGGACCTAAAGTTTTATGTACTGAACAATAGTGTTTACAGTACCTATAGCTCCTCTGAAGTGTCTGGACTTGGCACTGAAGCAGACGGTCACATTGAAGCAGACAGTTGGAGTCTTGTGTTCTTGGCACAGCGCTACCTGCTGGTCAATCTGCTCAGGCAGAGCCAGAGAAGCCTTCACTTGAATCACCGGACGGGTCCTACAGCAAACAGGACACATTCAGAGAAAACTATTACATCATGCTAAGAGAACAGAAATACAATCATAAATCCAGATTCATATCTGGATTGAAAACAGTAGTTTCCCATACATTGATTTATTTGTGGCGGCCTGCAAAAATATCACGTTGACCCAATTAGTCCAGGGGAAGAGGGGAGTAACAATAAAGTAACCCAGGGAAATGTACCACATATTTATTTTCTATTTAGTGGTCTAGTGGTACGGCTTCCAAATACAACACCAGATGGTTGTGAGTTCAATATCAGGGCTGCCACCATTGTGCCCCTGAGCAAGATACTTAACCCTGAGTTGCTCCAGGGGGACTGTTCACTGTAAGTCGCTTTGGTTAAGAACATCTGCTAAATGACCTGTAATGTAGATGTACAGGTCAGATGACTGCTGGCTATTTGATCGTTAATTTAAAGGTGTCAATTTAGGCGTGGCCGGTCAGCTACCGCCACAAATGTGTGAAACACTAAAATGGACTGTATTATTTAAAATCAGGAATCTGCTTCTAGAAAATATGTTTACTCAGCACAAGCAGAAACGTTTGATCATCCTAGTGTGGGATGTCCTGCTTCCTCTGCTGTATAATTTCCTTCAAAATCAGCTAAAATAGGGAAACTTCCTTCCTTCCACCTGTATGAAAGGAGACAGAACAACAACTAGAACAGAAAGATTCAGTGTGGCTTTACCTAAGAACCACGGCGGAGTCCGAGAGGAACGCACCAACCGCCACATCTGCAGACACAGAGATAGTTTAACATATTAATGCACAATATGGTGTTGTGACACAGGAAACAGTTGTTGTCACATTTCAGGTTACCTTGGTAGCCGTTGTCATCAATGTCAATGCCAGAGCTGAGCGACTGGCCGAACATCCTAAGGTCACGACCCAGAGTGGACCCAGTAATCCTCTGAAAACACACACACACACACACACACACACACCATGTTGGATATTACAAAACAGAACAAATTTAATCAACCTTCATCTTGAGACTCACAAAGTCAATCCTGATTAAATTTAACGTGAATGTTCCTCATAATAATATTAAGTTAGACGATGGTCTTATAAGGCACGATATTGTCCTCAATGCCTGTCATGTAAAATCTTCAGTGTAAAAATAACACCATCTTTACATCAAGTCAAACATGGCACTTGGTTTATTAGAACCAGCAGGTGAATGTGTCCCGTATGGACAACGATGGTTTGGGATTGATCAGTAGTAATCGATAGCAGTTCTGTCTTGTTTTGATTTGTCCTGTGTTTGCTTTCCATCCCTAGACTCTTATAAGAGATTAATCATTGTTATTACAGTTATTTAATAATTTTCTTATTCCCCAACACAAGATACCAGTGAGCTAAGTTTTCCCTTACATACATATAGGAATTAAACTATTACCCAAGTTGTAATAAACTGAAATTATCTATAAGTATATTTGAGTATCTTGTGTATTGTATTATTATTATTGTTGTATTTGTTGTTATAACTGACATTAATATTTGTACCTGAGATGGAGTTGGTGAGATGCCCTCCGGCCTGCCGTTGTAAATGTAGACGGCTCCTCTTAGGTCGTCTTCCTGTGGGGCACCAACTGCCACATCTAAACACAAACACACACACACACACACACACACACACACACACACACACACACACACACACACACACACACACAAGTATATATTACTGCATTGTGATGACTGTTCTTACTTCCATTCACTAACCCATCAACCTAATCTCAACCAAACTACAAATTGGTTTCCTACTTCCATGTTGTTTCTTTCACGAAAGTTTCAGAGACTTGAAACTAGCTGCAGATTGTTAATCAATAAAGTGGTTAGTTGATCCTCGGGGAGGTCAGGACCCAAATTCTGAGGGGGGGTAAAGATTGTGAAGGCCCTATTGGAAAATGTTCAGCAGGATGAAAGTGTCCAGGATTAGTACATAAACATGAGAAAACACCAGCATGGTGCTTTAATATTTAACCTGAAGTCCTTTGAAGAAATGTTTTGTTTCTTTACAAAGAGAGAGCTACTGAACACACACACACACACACACACACACACACACACCCTTTTATCTAGCTGTGGCAGATTAGAGAGCAGCAACAGTTTGTCATTACAGTTTAAATGAACTTAATAACACACTCCACCCCTTACATGCACACACACAGATGGTGGAAAAGTGTGAAGTGTGTGTGTGTGTGTGTGTGTGTGTGTGTGTGTGTGTGTGTGTGTGTGTGTGTGTGTGTGTGTGTGTGTGTGTGTGTGTGTGTTAGTAGGAGGAAGTGGCAGTTACTGCTGTTGGTGGTGGGATGTGCCCTCTTTTTAAGAAACCTAAAATAAACCGTATGTGTTTTTGGTTGTTAGTAGTATTGTAGTAGTATTAGTAGTATTTTAGGGTCATTTGTGAGGTGGCAGATCTGGGCAGAAAGCCAAAGAGCAGCTCTTAAACCTCCCTAATTACCACTGTTGAAGTGTCCTTGAGCAACGAAGTTTGAATGTTCATTGGACAACTAAAGATACCTTAGGCTAGTGCTACTTCTGAAGCAGCAGTAGTCATAGTAGTACACACGTTTATAAGTAACGTTAGTAGTATCAGAAATAGTACAATGCCGTTTTGGAGTACTGTTAGCAATATTTTTTTTTTGTTTGCAGTGGTGTCAGAAGCAGTAATAGTAGCAGTAGTGGTAGAAGTATCAGAACCACTTCATTTTAGTGCCTTTTATTTATTTGTAACATTTTGTTTATTGATGTCATTTTTATTATTGGAAATTTAAGAATAGACTTTAAAATGTATTGTAGTCTATCTTCTGTTTTTCTGGTGTTTTAATCTTGCCTTGTGAAACACTTTGAGCTGCATGACTGTATGAGAGGTGCTATATAAATAAAGTTGAGTTGAGCTGAGTAGTAGAAGCAGTAGTTATTAATCGCATCAGACACATGTGTGGTCATTACCAGGGTAACCGTCGTCGTCCAGGTCTCCCAGGTCAGCGATTGTCTCTCCAAATCGGGCGGCGTAGGCGTTGCTGCCACTCAGCTGAAACTCTGCCTCCAACAGCTTCGCCTAAAACAGTTAGTTGTTATTCAGTCAGTTAGTGAGGAATCACACGGTCTCAACAGGTCTTTTTCACAGAAGTACGAAATGAATACAGATAGATCCCAGATCAATATTCACTGTTTTGTGCTAAAATAGTTTCAGGGTTCATAGAGCTTCATCCAGACTCTTGAATCCTTTATCATCTAAATTGTTACTATGAACGCAATTACGAAAAATAAAGTTTACAGAATTAATTTATACCCACAGTAATCAATGTATATTGTCACTTTGTTTATTTTACCAGCTGATCATATTAACTTTGATTGGAAGTTTTGATCATGATTATTTCATGCCGCTTATATTCAGAGTAATGGCTCAACAGAGGACTTATCTAGCTATGAATGACAAGTGAACACAAGAAAAAATAACTTTCCTTTTTTTATATTTAATGTTTACATTAATGATTGTGAAGAGGAAAAACCAGATTATGTTGAAAACATAACGGCTAAAATTAGGCATCTTCCAAGACTGTAATATGTGTGTTCACGTGTTTGGTCTCACCTTCCCCTGGTTTATGTACACATGGACCCTTCCCTCCTCCCGGGTGGTGCCTGTTACCATGGGAGCGCCGACCAACAGATCTGACAAACCATCAGCGTTCAGATCCACCGCACACACACTGGAGCCAAAGTAAGATCCCAGCTACACAACAAAGAGAAACAAGCTAAATGCTAAGTATTCTATTGTTTTGAATGGAGTATGCTAATGCTAAGTGGCCCCTTACCTCTTTTCCAGACACTTCAGACACAACTCGCAGCATGTTGTTGTCTACTGCAAAGATGAAGACCTGAACAGCATGAAGACACACATGAACTTCGACTACATAACTCAACACCCGATTTTAATCTTGATGAGACTTTTACGTGGTAACATACAGGATATAGAAAAAAGTTCTCTATTATCATATGTATCAATTACAGCGAAGCAGTTGTTGCCAATGAAATTCTTGGATTTCAGGCTCCCTCCAACAACGCTCATTAAATATATATTATATTTATTCATTTTACCTCGAAAGACCATCGAGGAGGTATCATCATTTACAATGGTGTCGAGATGTAAAACACATGCTTGCAAACAAAACAGCTAACAATAAAAACAACGATAAGTATACATATTGTTTACAATAAAAAATCACTTAAGTTAAAGCATAAGGAGAATCTAATACATAACATTGTGCAAGTTAGAATATAGTGCAAATTCAAATGTGAGATAAACTTATATAGATTTGTGGTAGACAGTATTGTAATGAATAAACTGAAACATGGATGCAGTAAATGTATATACATAAATGAGAAGTAATAAATATATAATATAATATTAAAGTTTGTAAACAGACACATAGACAGGCAGGTCTTACCTTGCCCTTCTGGTTGTACTGCGGAGCTCCTCCCACCACTTCCACAGTACCAGGACTCAAAAAGTTACCAGCTCCAACAGCGTAACCTGAACAGCAGCAGGACAAAGTGTCATATTCAGACCTTTGCAGCGGTGGAAAGTAACCAAGTACATTTAATGATTAAACCCCTGATTCTGAAACTTTTTGTATGTTGGCCCTTTACAATCGGGAGCACACAGCAATAACTGAAGGCGACCCAAATGAATGATTCATCTGCATTTTGTTTAGAGAGATTGTATTATTATTATAAAGACAATCACACTGTAAATGTCAAACTAAGATTTAAAAAGTAGATATTACACCCTTGACCATTGTGACCAAATAGGTTATTGGTTAAGATTAGGGGTTTGACATCTAGTGTTTATGGTTGAGGAAAATGAAAGTAAGTACGTGTGTAGTTGTGTGTTACAGAAAGCCGCTCAACCACAGCTTTGAAACATGTTTAAAGTAAACCAAACTTCCGTCTTTGATGTTGCTATTACTTCCTGTTAATTTGTGTTGATCAGCGTGTGAAAGTGTTGCACACACAGACACACACACACACACACACACACTACTGACTGAGGACAACACACACTCAAGACAATATTTTGCAGTCCATGTTGGTGTTACCGTTCGATTATCAGCTCATCAGTCTTATTATTACATTGTCTTTTATGACACTTTGAGAACAGTTAAGATGTTTTCAGAGAAAAGAAACACCTTCACGTGAAGAACATCACACCTTTCTGCTTAGCTTCCTGCTAATCCTGTTTAGCACAAACACTGAGAGTGAAGGGGTCGTGTGAGTCTATGTGTTCAAACGCACTTACACAACATGAAGAATGTGTTTTTGTCTTTCTGCAGCATTTCTTAAACATCATGTAATCCTGGGTTTTTTAAAAAGTTTTTTTTCAGTCTATTACATCTAGTCTTAAAACATCTAGCCTTTGTATGTTTGAGCTCACAGAAGGTGTTTACTGCTGGTAGGAACAGTAGTATGTGTATCAATTATCTAAGCAGTGGTTGTGTTTAGGTGGCATTAGCAGTACTAGAAGTGGCTACAGTTGGTATAAGGTCAGAGTTACACAGTAGCAGGTTTATCAGTTACCCAGGTAGCTTCCGAAGCTGACGGATCCAGCGTCGTCGTCCAGATACACTGACATCGCGCCACTGGACGTGTTAAAGACCAGAACTGAACCCGTCCAATAAGATGTCCCTGGCGCCCCCATGATGATCAGATCCTGAAAAAGACACAGGTTGATATCATGTGACCTACATCTCTATTAAAGCTCTTTACATCTCTATTATACATGTGACATATCTCTAAATATAATACAATCATTGTTTTTGGAACATTTGTTGCTATAAAATAGATGTTGTGAGTTTTCATCTTTGACAAAAGAAGCAGTCAGACTTTGTTCACTGACCTCTGTCAGGAAGTTGGAAATACCGGCCTGACATGACCCATAATCCTCACCAAACTTCCTCTGGTGGTCTGTAAGAGACAGACAGAGACAAACAGACATGTCGAGAGGTGAAGGTGAACAAATAAATAAGAAGATAAGACCCAAATGTTTTCCACTTGATACTGAACAGCTGCTGCATTCACACACACAAACGAAAGAAGTGAGGCCCAAACATGATCCCAAAACAAAATGCGAGAATGACCATGTCGGAAAACTGCAGAGGGGTCTCTGTTTATGGAGTCACAAAGCATTTGGATAGTGACACATTGGCAATAATCATATTTATATAATAACAATGTACTATAATGTGTGTGTGTGTGTGTGTGTGTGTGTGTGTGTGTGTGTGTGTGTGTGTGTGTACCTTTGTAGCAGGGGATGATGGCTTGGGCGGATTTCAGATCCTTGCCGTAGCGATAACAGACTCCGTTAGGCAGCTTGTGGTTCTGACCGTCTTTCTTTGAGTAGAAGACATTCTTCCAGCGGTGAGCACATGCCTGTACACACACACACACACACACACACACACACACACACGTGACATGGTCTCATTACTGACAATAACACAATCACAAGTTAGCAGCAGAGTGTCATTATTCCCATGACCAATGTCACTGTGACAGAGGCTCTGTGAGTGTGTGTGTGTGTGTGTGTGTGTGTGTGTGTGCGTGCGTGCGCATGTGTGTGTGTGTGTATGTGTGTGTGTGTGTGTGTATGTGTGTGTGTGTGTGTGTGTGTGCGCATGTGTGTGTGTGTTTCTACAGAACATTATCAGCTCTGTTGTATATTCAAGTTTCAAGCTCTTTATTATCATGTGCACAACAATTACAGAGAAGCAGTCGTTGCAATGAAAACCTTGGATCTGAGGATCCCTCCAACAATGCTTATTAAATATTGAATATGTATAATTTTTTTAAATAGCAAAATGAGAATCCATGACATTTAGTCCAAGTTAAAATATAGATAAAATATCAAATTAAGTAATATACGTTTGTGATAGACAGTATTGAAAATTAATAAACTGAATGTTAACAGGAATGTAGTTAATTAGTCAAGTAATAAATATATATACAGGGAGGTGTAAATAGTTTGTAAAACAGTAAGTAAAGTATAATTAGGTAAAGGGACAGTCATTCATTTGAAACCTGAAGTGATCCTGGTCATCTTTCCCTCACTGTCTAAGTGAGTGAGGAGGCAGCTGCTGCTGCCTTAAATAGTTTTGCTCAATCACTAAATTTAAAACCTCTTTTAGAAATGGAGACTCCAAACATGCTGGCTTCATCCATCTGTTGAAAAAACACCTTTGAGGTTTTCAAACATAGCTTTATGTTAAGTAGATGTTTCATAATGGCTTACTCACAAGATAAAAAACAATAGCAGCATCGGTTTTGCAGCTGGAAAATACTTTATTCATCCCTCAAGGGGCAATTTGAGGCAAGCAAGTTTGCAAACGGAAGTATAAAATACAAAAATATATTACTGCTTTTTAACTTTGGTCCCTGAGTGTGTGCAGCCTATAGGTTAGTCTTGTTTTTAAATCATGTAGCCACTCTAATAAAGGCTTTTTAACTTTTATACCTTAATGAAGCAGTGCGCCTCGACTTTTGTAGGCCTTAATTCCCTTAATTAATTGATGTGTGTGTGCGTGTGTGCGTGTGTGTGCGTGCGCGTGTGTGTGTGTGTGTGTGTGTGTGTGAGTGTGTGTGTGTGAGAGAGAGAGAAAGTGTTTGTGTTACCAGGATGTGTCCTCCGTTGTCTCCAGGTTGTCTGGACAGACTGACGCCCAGCCACTGGTGATCACTCTCTGCATCACACGTCTTGCCACAGCGCAGTACGTCTGCGCAGACAAATTAATTCAACAGTTTCACACATGCAGCCTTCACAGCTAATTCAGTGGTGTTTTATGTTAAAGGCCACAGCTGACCAACTGACAGTGTTAACATGGCAGACTGGGTCCAATGACTGTTTATTCACTGCATCCCAAATGAAATAAGGGCATTTGTGGTTGATCTGTACTGTATGATCCAGGAAGTTCAGTCTGACAAATATATCCATGAATTTGCTTTGTAGGACAGGTAATGCTTTAGATAATTCTCTTTATCCTTTGCTCTATCTTGCACAAACTATGTGTGTTTGGACATTTGGTGTGAGGAAAAGTTTATGAGTATTTCAAATGCTGGACAGCAAAGACTTAACAACAGACAGACAGAAACACACCAGCATGCATGGTTTCGCAGTGGCGGGACTCAGCAGTGATGTTGCAGCGGTAAACAGCTCCTGGAGATCGAACCGATGGATCCGAGGACGAGTTCGCTACTGGGGCTCCAACCACCAACCTGAGAGAAGCAGACAGAGAGACAGGATCTGTCTTTGTGTCTGTTTAGTGTCTGAATGGCATCTGTGTGTGAAGCATCAAAGAGCTTCTCTCACTGAAGAACTGGCTATGCGCACACAAACACACACGCAGACACAGTCCTACTGTGAAGAGGGCAGCTAATAGAGTATCACTAAGATAATTAATTTATCTAAATACACTGATCTCTCGCAGATCAACTAAGGGTCAATAGTAAATCAATCGAGGGTCATTAGCAGGTTAATGGAAGATCAACAAGCCGATCAAGAGAGGATCAATGGAAAACAAATAGCGGATTAACAAAAGATCATAATAAGATGAATACTGCATCAATAGTGGATTATTAGTAGATCACTAGCAGATCATTAAGATATCAATAGACGATCAACAAAGGATCAATAGTAGGTAAAAAGTTCAAGACTAAATGAATACCATCTGTCGGCTTCGTGGCGATGCAGCAGGACTGAGTATCCAAACATGGAGGAGGTGGGGCCGCTGAACTCCAGACTGTGTTCCTGATCCAGACTGTACCCTGCTGCAGGATGGACCAGGACCTGAACCAGTATCAGGATCAGGCTGCAGCACACACACATGCTACCCACTGAGGGACGCATAATGGAGAACAGACTGCAGGGACACCAGAGAGACAAATTATGAATACACAATCAGAACAAACTTGATTTTTTTTGTCTCCATCTTTACAAACTCAAGTCGTCTGTCACATTCTGTTCAAACTCACAGATCTTCATTTAAAATTCTAGTCGAGATCTTAACGTTTCCAAAAATACCAAATATTTCGGACTGAATATATTTTAAAATATATATTTGATGGAACTGTGCAGAGAATTGTATTTTAATATTTCCCTCAGTGTAAACAACATAGCTTCAGTCAGTACCTTAGCCAGACCGGTAACTTCCAGGAGTTCTGCTGGTTGGCCGCGTAAATTAGTCCCGCAAAATATTTAATTGTCTAGTTTTTTTTGTACAGATTAAACAAACAAGAAATAACTAGTAAAACAAGATATAACATGTTAATTAGTAAGCTTTAGAGGTGTATTAAGGTGGATGTTGTTCCGACGGAGCCTTGCTAACTAACTATTTCTCTCTGTGTACACTTTTATGCTAAGCTAAGGTAGCCTGCTGCTAGCTGTAGCTACTTTAACCACAGACATAAGTATCAATTTTCTCATCTAGCCTTGAACAATAGTGACACTAATATATTGGACTATTTTTACTAACTGTTCTATACAACTAAACACATTATTTAATCATATAGATCTAGCCTTATTCTTAACGTGTAGCCTAATCTAATTAATCTACAGTTCAAATGTATGAATATCTCACACATTCAACATGAAATCAGACAGACTCAGTTGGAGGAACCAACTTTGCAGAGGTCCCCCAAACTTCTTGGTCCGGACCTGTCAACTGAACGCTTCTTAACAAAATGTCTAATTAATAAAAGTTTGATATCAGCCAGGACTTGACATTGAGCTTTTTTATAATGTCTTACTGAAGTAAAGGATTTCAGCACTGGACGAAAGCAGGGCAACAAACTAACTGTTACTCTTATTATCATCAGTTTATTTAGGCCTAATGTAACGCATTTATTTTTATTATTTAAAGAAAGGTCCTCTCTAAATAAACTTATATTTCAATGTGACCAACAGTCCCTAAATAAAACATTTAGTTTAAGACAGGAAATCGTTGAGAAAGCAGAAAAGGTTTGTTTTTATGAGTGAACTTTTCTTCATTAAGTCGTTAATTTTCTGTCCATCCACTAATTTATTAACCGACTAACGGTCATCGTTTCAGCTCTAACTAACTGCAAGTTTCGCGCTATCCCGGGACAGACAGCAGATATCTCGGGTCAGACAGCAGATTGTGGGTCCAGTTGGTAGCCTACCGGGCAGATGTTGAATGGGTACCGGGCATAGGGGACCAAAGAGCCGCGGTGTGTTTCAAAAAGTCTCCGTTAAATCCTTCTTGTTCCCGATGAGTGACTCGCTCGTGGAAACCTCCTGTTGCTCCTCGGTCCGTTAAGTGTCTCGTGCGTGAAACCGGCTCTAGGAGGCAGCGCACGAGGCTCGGGGTTGTGTGACAGACAGAAAAAAGCTAAGTGAAAGAAACTGAGAAAAATCTAAAGTTCATCTGAGTTTCAAATGAAGTCAATGAAACTGGGAACTGGGCGCGCTGGGACCCTCCCTCCCGCGCGCGCGTGCGTGTGTGTGTGTGTGTGTATGTGTAATGACAGTGTTTCCTCTCCACTCCTGCAATGTCCGCTTAAACTTTAAGCGCGCGAGTGTGTGCATGCAACTGTGTGTGTGTGTTCGGGGTGTTTCCTCTTCAGTTATCACTACAGTGTGAACAGAGTCAGTGACGCTGTCATCTGATTGTCTGAACGTTGAAACTCACAAATAGGCTACTCTAATATACAGCTTTGGAAACAACAAATAAACGAACAGCATCATCATAAATATTAGTAGGTCTGTGTTGATCAGAGCTTGTACAGGAATGTACAATGTTGAGGGATTTGTACTGAGAATTTCCATGTTTTATTACTTTATAAACTACTTATATGAGGACTAAAGCTGCCATTAAATTATAAGTAAATGACTCAATAAATAAACAAAATAATATTAAAGAAATGTAGAAAGAAATGTCTCAATTATCAAATACATGTGTAGGTGAACAGAAATAGAAAATAAATAGATAAAATGTATTTATTTATTTGACAAATATCTTATATTTGTTTCCATTTAATTTTGTCCACTACATTTCAGAGGGAATTATTGTACTTTTTACTCCACCACTTTTATTTGAAAACTAGTAAGTGTACTTTGCAGTTCGAGATTAATAATAAAGTATAATAAACAAATTAATTTGGATATATTATTATAGGTTAAGCTACCCAGCAGCTAATTTAAATCAGCTGTTATTGATAGTTTTTTGTTTTTTTTTGCTGTGTAATTATGATAACTTTGTTTTTGTTTTGTTTTCTCATTTTATCGATATTGTGTGATTGCTTTTTGTTTTTATTTGTTTTCGTTTTAGCACCCAAGGAAAACTATTGATCACTTTTTGGAAGTTAATAGGGATCCAAATAAAAAGTAAAGAATTACATTATACAAATATACATTAATACATCAATAATATAATCTAGTAATATAATTTATCTTTTACTTTAAGTGTATTTTGATGCACTTTTACTTTTAATTTGTAAAATTTTGAATGCAGGACATTGACTTGTAACAAAGTATTTCCACACTGTGGTATTGCTACTTTTACAACAAAAGATCTTAGTAAAAGTTCTGAGTAAGAGGACATGAGCTGATACTAAACAGTCTTTTCTTTTCTTTTTAAAGTGCGCTTAAAGGTTATTTATATTGAAGGAAGTTTAGGAGTATCGTTCTAGTATTGGGAGTTTAAACACAACGTGACGTCACAGCTGTCATGTAGTCTGTAATTCTGCTCCGCTGAAGTGACACTTCTAACAGTACAACATATAATTAGGCAGTGTTCAGACTTTAACATTAGCATTGCCTGAAACAGCCGGGGTCCTGATGCAGAGAGTTGTGGCAGAAAACCTCAACTCATTAATTATAATTGTCACTCAGTGCTTTACTTCTCTGGGAACCATCACCTTATCGTGGTGGAGAGGTTTGTGTGTCCCTATGAACCTGAGAGCTGTGTTGTCTGGAGCCTAGTGCTCCTGGTAGGGTCTCCCAAGGCAAATTGGTCTCAGCCGAGGGGCCAGACTAAGAATGGTTCAAAAACGACTTCATGAAAGAAAGGGAAAGGAAAGGAGAGACCCTGCCCGGAGGAAGCCCGGGGCCCCTGTCTGGAGCCAGGCCCAGAGGGAGGGCCCGACAGCGAGCGCCTGGTGGCCGGGTTTGCCACGGAGCCCGGTCGGGCACAGCCCGAAGAAGCTACGTGGTGCCTCCCATCCATCCATCCTGTGGGCCCACCACTCATGGGAAAAACCGCTGGGGTCGGGTGCGCTGTCACACGGGTGGCAGTGATGGTCAGGGACCTCGACGGACCAGACCCGGGCAGCAGAGGCTGGCTCTGGGGACGTGGAACGTCACCTCTCTGTGGGGGAAGGAGCCGGAACTAGTGCGGGAGGTGGATCGCTACCAGTTGGATCTGGTGGGGCTTGCCTCCACGCACAGTCTTGGCTCTGGAACCGTACTCCTGGATAGGGGTTGGACTCTATTCTTCTCCGGAGTTGCCCAAGGTGTGAGGCCTCGGGCCGGGGTGGGGATACTCACTAGCCCCCGGCTGAGCGCCGCCACGTTGGAGTTTATCCCGGTGGACGAGAGGGTCGCCTCCCTACGCCTTCGGGTTATGGGGGGGAAAACTCTGACTGTTGTTTGTGCCTATGCCCCAAACCGCAGTTCTGAGTATTCGGCCTTCTTGGAGACCCTGAATGGAGCCCTGCAGGTGGCTCCAGTAGGGGACTCCGTAGTCTTGCTGGGAGACTTCAACGCACACGTGGGAAACGATGGAGACACCTGGAGAGGCGTGATTGGGAGGAAGGGCCTCCCTGATCTAAACCCGAACGGTCGTTTGTTGTTGGACTTCTGTGCTAGTCATGGAATGGCCATAACAAACACCATGTTCGAACATAAGGATGCTCATAAGTGCACGTGGTACCAGAGCACCCTAGGCCAAAGGTCAATGATCGATTTCGTAATCGTATCATCTGATCTGAGGCCGCATGTTTTGGACACTCGGGTGAAGAGAGGGGCGGAGCTGTCGACTGATCACCATCTGGTGGTGAGTTGGATCAAGGGGTGGGGGAAGACTCTGGACAGACCTGGTAAACCCAAACGGGTAGTGCGGGTGAACTGGGAACGTCTGGAGGAAGCCCCTGTCCTGGGGATCTTTAACTCACACCTCCGGCGGAGCTTTTCAGCCATCCCTGTGGAGGTTGGGGGCATTGAACCTGAGTGGGCGATGTTCAAAACCTCTATTGCTGAAGCTGCGGTGATGAGCTGTGGTCTCAAGGTCTTAGGTGCCTCAAGGGGCGGTAACCCTCGAACACCGTGGTGGACCCCGGTGGTCAGGGAAGCCGTCCGACTGAAGAAGGAGTCCTTCCGGGTTATGTTATCCGGGAGGACTCCGGAAACAGTTGCAGGGTATCGAAGGACTAGAAGGGCGGCAGCTTCTGCCGTGTCAGAGGCAAAGCAGCGGGTGTGGGAGAAGTTCGGAGAAGCTATGGAGAAGGACTTTCGGTCGGCACCAAGGTGCTTCTGGAAAACCATCCGGCACCTCAGGAGGGGGAAGCGAGGAACCATCCAAGCTGTGTACAGCAAGGGTGAGACCCTGCTGACTTCAACTGAGAAGGTTATCGGCCGCTGGAAGGAGCACTTTGAGGAACTCCTGAATCCGACTAACACGCCCTCTATGGTTGAGGCAGAGCTGGAAGCTGATGGGGGATCATCGTCAATTTCCCTGATGGAAGTCACTGAGGTAGTCAAACAACTCCACAGTGGCAAAGCCGCAGGGGTTGATGAGATCCGTCCAGAAATGCTGAAGGCTTTGGGTGTTGAGGGGCTGTCTTGGTTGACACGCCTCGTCAACATTGCGTGGAAGTCTGGGACAGTGCCTAGGGGTTGGCAGACCGGGGTGGTGGTTCCCCTATTTAAAAAGGGGGACCAGAGAGTGTGTGCCAACTACAGGGGTATCACACTTCTCAGCCTCCCTGGTAAAGTCTACTCCAAGGTACTGGAAAGGAGGGTTCGGCCGGTAGCCGAACCTCTGATTGAAGAGGAACAATGCGGATTCCGTCCTGGTCGTGGAACAACAGACCAACTCTTTACTCTTGCAAGGATCCTGGAGGGGGCCTGGGAGTACGCCCATCCGGTCTACATGTGTTTTGTGGATCTGGAGAAGGCGTATGACCGGGTCCCCCGGGTGATACTGTGGGAGGTGCTGCGGGAGTATGGGGTGAGGGGGTCACTTTTGAGGGCCATCCAATCCCTGTACGCCCAAAGCGAGAGTTGTGTCCGGATACTCGGCAGTAAGTCGGACTCGTTTCCCGTGAATGTTGGCCTCCGCCAGGGCTGCGCTTTATCACCAATCCTGTTCGTGATTTTCATGGATAGGATATCGAGGCGTAGTCGTGGAGGAGAGGGGTTGCAGTTCGGTGACCTGAGGATCTCATCGCTGCCCGGAGAATCGGCGCAGCGGGGGCGGTATTACAGTCACTTTACCGCACCGTTGTGACGAAAAGAGAGCTGAGCCAGAAGGCAAAGCTCTCAATATACCGGTCGATCTTCGTTCCTACCCTCACCTATGGTCATGAAGGCTGGGTCATGACCGAAAGAACGAGATCACGGGTACAAGCGGCCGAAATGGGTTTTCTCAGACGGGTGGCTGGCGTCTCCCTTAGAGATAGGGTGAGAAGCTCAGCCATCCGTGAGAGACTCGGAGTAGAGCCGCTGCTCCTTTACGTTGAAAGGAGCCAGTTGAGGTGGTTCGGGCATCTAGTAAGGATGCCACCTGGGCGCCTCCCTAGGGAGGTGTTCCAGGCACGTCCAGCTGGGAGGAGACCCCGGGGAAGACCCAGGACTCGGTGGAGAGATTATATCTCCTCACTGGCCTGGGAACGCCTCAGGATCCCCCAGTCGGAGCTGGAGGATGTGGCCCGGAGAAGGGAAGATTGGGGTTCCTTACTGGAGCTGCTGCCCCCGCGACCCGATCCCGGATAAGCGGTGGACGATGGATGGATGGATGGACTCAGTGCTTTAGCTAAATGCTAACGTGAGCATGTTAACATGCTGACATTCTGACAATATAAACCATTTTAGTTTTAACTAGTACTTAGGTACACATTTGAGGTACTTTTAGTTTACTTGAGTATTTCCATTTCATGCTACTTTTTACTTACTTACTCCATCTCCAGATGTGTTGATTTTGAATTTGAATATACTTCTAAAGATAAATAAACTATTTAAAACCCCTTTTGGATAAGCTAGAAAATGCATTGTCACAAAGCTAAAAAATATCTTATAATAGTAATACATTATACTTGTATAGAGCTTTTCTGATAACTCAAAGATGTTAGCGTGGCTGTAGATTATTTTGTCTGTTTGTTATACACAGATGACAAAAAACTCCCCAAAAAGCTCAGAAAGGAGAGGAAACATGAAAAAAGCCTAGTAGTGAAGTGTAATACATCCTGCATCTATTATTGCTTCATTCAAGTGTTGGAAATGAGTTTCCAGACGTTAAAATTCACATGAACGCCCCATTTAAATCTCGGAAAGTCCGTGTAAATTTTGATTGTATGACTTGCAGAGTTGACGTCATATTGCACAGAAACATGGCTGACGAAAGTAAATGTTTGGTTTTTGCCCACATGTAATTCATAATATGGTATTAGGATGTAACTGTTAATTGCTGTTCACATAGTGTAACGTATATTAGTTAGTTAGAAAATATATTTATTAGCAGTAACCCTGATAACAAGCCAAGTTAGGCAACATTTTGGCAGTGTTTTTTAGGGAATGTAGTTGTGCAGCCACAAGTCTGGGACAAGACCACTTATATAAACAGTTATCAATGAGTTCTTTAAACGCTCTGAGCAATAAAATATGACACATCTTCTTTGTAGCGTCCACGTTGTTTCCACATTACTACTTAAAGCTCCTGATCATACCAAAGTCAGTTAGTCAGTTCTGTAGAATTTATTTAACTATTCAATTTAGTCAATATTTACACAGAACCTCTTTATGTGATTCAAATAGTTTAATCCAGAGTTACTGGACTCAGTAAACAAAGCCTTTATAAGTAGTTTGAAGCGATGAACAGCTGGTGTTAACTGTCTTCAGTTGAAGTTCAGGGGGGAAATATTTGTCCCGAAAAAGTCACAGAAGAACTCAAACAGCTTTGTGATTCATTCCAGACCTTCAACCAGCCATCAATAAATAAACCAGAGAACAACAGAGAAAAGAGGGAGAGAGTTTCTTTTTTTAAATGTTCAAACTCTAAAAGTTGTTTTTAGAGTATCTTTATGTTTTTTCACATGAAGTCATCAGCGCAAAAATGTATATAAAAAGCTCTCGACAGAAAGATAGTTGTGGAGCAGACAGACTGTTTTGGTAAATGGCCGACAGGAACTCTGTACCACACACACACACACACACACACACACACACACACACACACACACACACACACACACACACACACACACACACACACACACACATACACACACACACACACACTGTGTTTGTTGGCATTTCCTGTTAATGACCCTGCTGTTATTATGCTGGAATTTGACCAGCTACTGTTCCCACCCTCCTGCACACTCTGAAGGTCCTTATGTTGTAAATCAAAAAAAAGTTTCCTCTATGTTTTAAAGTGTGTTTGTAGTCATGGTCAAGCCTAGTTTATACTCTCGCGAGACACTGTGGTGCGGGCCTACGAGCATGCACGAAGCCGTTTAAACTCAACTCGTTGTTTGTTGCAGTATTATTTGGCCACTAACTGAGTCTGAAACATTAATAATTTTTCTATGGTTCACCTGAACCAACCAGAACAACCTGCCAGCCAATCAGAGAGCAGGGTTTCCCTTGGCTGTGTTATGAACCTGTAATGTAATGAACCATTAAACTTGAATTTCAAATATTATTGAGACTGGCATAAACTTAAATGTTAAACATAGTTTTTGTGGCGGAAATATTGTGTCTGTATTTGTAATAATGTTTGAATATGTCAATTTATATAACAAGCAAAATTCATAATTTCCAGTCATTGTATAAGACATAGGTAATGTATTAAAATGTACAAAGACAAATGCATGTAAATCGCGAGTACCATGTGACAAAAAGTAATTCACTACAATGGCAGCTCAGGCGTAATAAAATGTTTTTCTTTTATACTTACAGAGAAGGAAATAAATATTTGATCCCTTGCTTGATTTTGTAAGTTTGCCCACTTACAAAGAAATGAACAGTCTATACATTTAATGGTAGGTGTATTTTAACAGTGGGAGACAGAATATCAAAAAGAAAATCCAGAAATTTACATCATATAAAAGATATAAATTGTTTTGCATTTAATGGTGTGAAATAAGTATTTGATGCCCTCGCAACCAACAAGAATTCTGGCTCCGACAGACCGGTTAGATGAGTCCTTTCGCTTTAAGACTCCTAATATCAACCTGTATAAAAGACACCTGTCTCAACTCGTTACCTGTATAAAGACACCTGTCCACAGAATCAATCAATCAGATTCCAACCTCTCCACCATGGGAAAGACCAAAGAGCTGTTTAAGGACATCAGGGACACGATTGTAGACCTGCACAAGGCTGGAATGAGCTACAAGACCATCAGCAAGCAGCTGGTGAGAAGGAGACAACTGTTGCTGCGATTATTCGAAAATGGAAGAAACACAAAATGACCAACAATCACCCTCGGTCCACGCAAGATCTCGCCTCGTGGGGTATCGATGATCATGAGAACGGTTAGGGATTAGCCAAGAAATACACGGGAGGCACTTGTCAATGATCTCAAGGCAGCTGTGACCACAGTCACCAAGAAAACTATTGGTAACACACTACGCCGTAATGGATTAAAATCCTGCAGCGCCCACAAGGTCCCCCTGCTCCAGAAGGCACACGTACAGGCCCGTCTGACACTTCCAATGAACATCTGAATGATGCAGAGAAGGCTTGGGAGAAGGGGATGTGGTCAGATGAGACCAACATTTTGATATTTGGCATCAACTCGACACGCCGTGTTTGGAGGAAGAGAAATGCCGACTATAACCCCAAGAACACCATCCTCACCGTCAAGCATGTTGTCAATGTCAAGCAAGCCATGTACCGTAAAATCTTGGCCGATAACCTCCTTCCCGCAACCAGGACACTGAAAATGGGTCATGGATGGGTCTTCCGGCACGACAATGACCCAAAACATACGGCCAAGGCAACAAAGGAGTGGCTAAAGAAGAAGCACATTAAGGCGATGGAGTGGCCTAGCCGGTCGCCGGACCTTAATCCTGTACACACGACATCTATTGCACGTCTGTCCGTCCTGGGAGAGGAATCCCTCCTCGGTTGCTCTCCCTGACGTTTCTTCCAGTTTTCCCCCTTTAATTATGGGGTTTCTTTTAGGAAGTATTTTCTTGTGCGATGCGAGGGTCTAAGGACAGAGGGTGTCGTAACCTGTACAGTCTGTAAAGCACACTGAGACAAATGTATAATTTGTGATATTGGGCTATATAAATACATTTGATTTGATTTGATTTAATCCCATAGAAAATCTGTGGAGGGAGCTGAAGCTTCGAGTTGTCAAATATCTGCCTCGAAACCAGAAGGATTTAGAGAGGATCTGTAAAGATGAGTGGACCAAAATCCCTTCTGAGATGTGCGCAAACCTGGTGACCAACTACAAGAAACGTCTGACCTCTGTGCTGGCCAACAAGGGTTTCAAGTACTAAGTCATGTTTTGCAAGGGGATCAAATACTTATTTCCCACCATTAAATGCAAATCAATGTATATCTTTTATATGATGTACATTTCTGGATTTTCTTTTTGATATTCTGTCTCTCACTGTTAAAATACACCTACCATTAAAATTATAGATTGTTAATTTCTTTGTAAGTGGGCAAACTTACAAAATCAGTAAGGGATCAAATACTTATTTATTTCACTGTATACTGATTTGTAGTATAAATAATACATTGAAAATGTTTTAGTTAAACACTAACTCCTAAACTTGAAGGCGAGCAAGATTTTTGCTGACATTAAAAATGTTGCAAGCAGATTTTATCAGCTGTAGCTGTGTTGTAACCACACACACACACACACACACACACACGCGCGCACACACACACACACACACACACACACACACACACACACACACACACACACACACACACACACACACACACACACACACACTTTAGTGTTCCTGCTACATGTTGCGCTGATAGCATGCCTTAAGCCGTGTGCTGGTTCCACTGAGGTCACTTTGAACCTAAGCACAGCCAGCAATTAGGAGGTCAGAGGTCACAGCAGACAGTAGATTGATGGACGTGAGGACAAAAGATGTGAAGCAGATAAAAACATGTAACCTCCCACTGTTTCTGTGCTCTAAAAGGATTGAAAGCACACTGCTGCCAGGACAGTACGAGCAGTTAAAACAACCAGTAGGCCTACACAGTAAATACTTAGTCTCCCTTACACGCACACATAGAAAGCAGCAAGCTGTCATGCAGTCATCATGTTCTAATTTAGATTTGACACTTTATCGCTTTCATTTCCTTCTCTCTCTTTTCTCACAGTCTCAGGAGTACTTTCACACTAAGCCAGTTATAAGTTGATCTTCTTTTCAGTCCTACGTCCAGACCAAAAGAGAGTTTTCTACTGCCAAGTCTGAGCTTTTTGAATCATTTCCAGAAATCTTAAAACTCTGGCTCGGTGTTTCAGTGTTTACAGAAGGAAACTGAGCTTTTACAAAACGATGATCTAAGCTGTCCAATGAGGATTAAGAGTTAAGGACTTTCTGCCACCTAAAACTTTCAATTAAATCAATGATTTTGAATGTAAATGAGAACCACTACATTGTGAATGTGGCTGTATTGAAACATAGTACTGTGTAGGAGTGCAGGAAGAGACTGAACCAGTTCACACTCAGAGAAAGCGGCTGTGTGGCAGCAACATTAAGGCACCTTCATTTTTCAATTTCTGACTTGATACAGGTCTCAACACTCAGGATTTCATGCAACCTTTACATCAGAAGTAGCAGCCATTGCTCAACAAAAAAAAGCCATACATTTAAATGTGGCTCTCTTTCATCTCATCACATCTGCTCACAGATTGCTTCAACTGCACATCAACTTATTAATGAAATGGTAAACGCTGACTTCAGTGGCCTCCATGTTTACTTCTGTACGACAGCAAGCTGCGTGTGATGTTATTGCTCTTTTGCGCATGTGGTCAATTCAGGGTCATGGCCAGTTTACACTGGAATCTTATATTGTCAACTTTTAAAAAATAATGTGGACAGACAAACACAGACAGACAGCCTTACACAGTACCACAACCTACATCCTCCAAAATGACTATAACATTGAATTATCACCTCTCTCATTCAGTTTAAACTAAACCTGAACATTAACCTTTATGAAGTTAGGACTTATTGCAGGACTGTTGAATTATAACTAAAGCCCCTTGAAGCAAATTTGTGATTTGTGGCTATATAAACATAATTGACTATATTTGACTGCATAACTTTTACCTAGTTGTTCCTAATAAACTGGCACTTGATTGTAACGGCATGCTGTCAGCGGGTCTTTGACGTAAGATGATGCATTTAATCATCATTCACACTCAGGGAGTGTCAGGGAGGATAAAGTGTTTAAAGTCAGCATTTTTGGACATGGAGGAGTGACTGGTACGACAAAGTTACAGCAGCATTGATGAGCCTCTATGAACTCATTTGACAATGCATGCAGTCGTCAAGGCAACTGAAACACAAACACACAGAGTGCCAGCGACAACATCTGTGTGATGTGATACTGAAACAAAAATCCATTGAAACAGAACCGAAATGACGTTAACACACACTATTCATTTAAATGACATTTCCGGTTTAACCCATTGAATTAAATACTGTAAGAAGCAAGAAGCACACGGAAGAGTTTGTTTACATTTTAGTTGTTTAATTTAGTTTAGTTGTTTAAATTATTGTCATTTTATTTGTTTATTTTAGTATAATTGTTTCATTTCCATCAGGAGAGTTTAGAAGTTTAGTTTACTTTAGTTTTAGTTTAAGTTCAGATCTTTAGTTTGTTTAAAGTTTCTTTACTACTTCAGCCGTTTACGAGTTTCCATGTTTGGATTTTTCATTTACTTTCATTTGGTTGTTTAATTTCTTAAATTTAAATTTGGTTTATCATTATAGTTTTGGACAGTATGTTCAGTTAATTTACTTTGGTAGAGTTATGATGTTTAGTTTTTCCAGGTAATTCAGAGGTTTGGTTGACTTTAGTTTTTCAAGTTTGTTTAATTATCTTTACTGGAGTTTTACTTTTACTTTACTTAAGGTTCACTAAAGTAGAGATCAGATGTTCAGTGGACTTACTTTACAACTGTTTTGTTGAGTCTAGTTTATTTCAGTTTAGGTTAGTCATGTTGTTTGTAATCAACAGTCTGGGGACACGATCGAATTCACAACCAACCAAGTAAATCTACAAAACATAAAGTTAAATGGAAACAAAATCAAACCTAAAATAAAAAATGCGTCAATTTTGTAAAACAAAAAAACCCCATAGATTTTAAGTATCAATAAACAAACAAAAGATCACAGGTCTGTATCTGATTGTTTGTCTGGTCTGCTGTCGAAGATCCACATGATAACAAACACTTTCACAGATAAAAGAGCCGAACTCATTGAGTTATTTGTGGCATGTTACTAGAAGGCTGATCCCTGTTGTGTTCACATCTAATGATCACAGATCAGATACAGCTCTCAGTGTGTGTGTGTGTGTGTGTATGTGTGTGTGTGTGTGTGTGTGTGTGTGTGTGTGTGTGTGTGTGTGTGTGTGTGTGTGTGTGTGTGTGTGTGTGTGTGTGTCAAGAGAGGGAGATGAGTGAGGAGATGTGGGCTGGGCCGCTGACATTACTGAAAGTGGAAGGAAATGACCGTTTAAAACACACATGCACGCAAGCACACGCACACACGCACCACATCTCATAGGCTAAAAACCTTTCAAAATGTACGCAGTCTTTGATTAGAAATGTATAGGAATCAAAAATGAACACAATCCTCAAAACGTCATTGAGAATGCAGCTGTATGTTTCAGGAGTCATTAGAGTCCCAGAACTCCAGAAACAGGGAAGTTCATCCGTGGCTTGAAGCACAAGTTGGCGAGCTAATTGCTAACACACTAGCCTAAGCCATTAAGAATAGCTCTTACAGCTAGCTTGATCACTGACATGAGAGTAAGATCACAGTAGTCAATTCATAAATGTTTGCAAACCTTTTCTCTTTTGTGGGGTTATTCTTCATATATTTATTACAGAGGAGGTGACAACAACAGGATTGTGCAACACAGCTGATAAGCTACGGTAGCTTCCCCCATTTTGGACTCTCAGTTCCCTCAAACATCAACGGAGCAAATTCATGTCACAGGTCACCAAAGTTAAACTCTTCACTAGTACAGATTTACTTCACCTCTTTGAGAGGAGAGATAAGATAAGATAACAAACAATCTGCTTGCTTTCATTTAGAGGTTAACAAAGCAACAGTTTGTGCAGATTGTCTAGTTGGAGGTCACACTGTGAACACATCTATCTGAAATATCAGCATTAATATCTCACTATATGTGAAAACTGTGTGAACACAACTACAGGAAGTGCAGTAGGACAAACTTGAAACAGGAAGTGGGACTGTGAACTGTGACAGATGTTTATAACAGACAATTTGGGTCATAATTTTACTGTTCACTCTTCAAAATAAACTGAATGTTTGTTTACAGTATGATCTGAGTGTTTTACTCAATATGAGCTATATGTACAGTATTATTGATGAAAGAAATATGGTCAAAACTATGGAAATAAAATCCAAGTTGTAATAAACTGGAATTATTCTTTAAAATAATCTTTTTTCGCAAGAAATTCTTGAATGACTATCGTTAATGTAGTTGTACTGGCTTCAGTCGTGCTCATGCGACTGTGTTCAATTATATCAAAACAATATACATGGGTATATTGTTTTGATATAATTGAACCTGTATATGCCAAAATTGATGGTGACATTGTCTCTTAGCAACAGTGGTAAACAGACGCACTTTATACACACAGATCAGAACTCAGAAAGAAAACGGTCCGATTTGAAACATGAGGACACACACACACACTCAGCACTGTGAAATTCAGTCTGTCTACGACCTTATATGGAGATGTTCCTGTGGCTGAGGTCACTGACAGTTAGCCATGACAACACACACACACGCACACACACACACACACACACACACACACACACACACACACACACACACACACACACACACACGCACGCACACACATGTAGGTCAGTAAACTGTAAAACACAGAGGACTGTAAATATTTTAGCAGTGATGTGCAGTGGCAGTGAACACACACACACACACACACACACACACACACACACACACACACACACACACACACACACACACACACACAGACCCCCCGGGGGAGGGAGGGGGAGTCTGAACAGCTTGTGACGTCTCCAGGCCATGATAACGTTTGCTAATTGGTTCCATCAGGCCAGTGTGTGTGTGTGTGTGTGTGTGTGTGTGTGTGTGTGTGTGTGTGTGTGTGTGTTCTGCTGTCAGTGTAATAGCTAGTTGGAATATCTCACAGTCCCTATTACACACAGACAACTTGTGAAAGATTCAAAAGGAAGTTAAAAAAACGGGGCCAAACACCTTCACAGGGATCCAGAGAGTAAACCACTGGTGGAAGAAATACTGCGATCTTTTTACTGAAGTAAAAGTACCAATACCACAGGGTAGAAATGATTTGTTATGTGAAAGTATTGGATCAAAATATACTTAAAGTAAGAATGGTATATTTATAAAGTCAGTCATCATTTTAATGTTGCAACTGGTAAAGCTGGGGCTCATTTTAACAATTTCATTTTGCCTAAACAGCAAAGTAACTTGTGACTTAAGTTATAAAAAATGAAAAGTTGGAGCAAAAGTTTAAAGTAGCAGAAAATGAAATTACTCAAGTAAAGTACCTCAAAACTGTAGTTATGTACAAATGTACTTTCCACCACTAGTGACACATCACAGAGGTAGGTCCGTCTGCAGCTTCAATGTAGTTATTTACTTTCTAGCAGACAGATTGATGCCACTCTCAGGTCTGTACATTGATTGTGAGCGTGTGTATCTGAGTTTCAAATATCTCGCCATCCCTCGCGCCGATCTACTTCACGTTTGGTGTGTGTGTGAGTTGCTGGGGACCCAATGGAGTGCAGTGAATTGAAGTTATATGGATCAGCAGTTCTGTAGAAAACTGCGTGTTTACGTTTACATTTACATTTATCCGTACCATTACAGTACACGTTATATCTGATTTGTACAAGTGTAAAAATGATATGTTGTGGTTCTACAGGAGGTCATGTGCCTTATGCTAAGCTAAACTAAGCAAGTTATATGACCGCCGTGAAGGTCCACATTAAATTCTGTCATATGCTCATGTCCATATGGACATTTTACAGACGTCTGCACATTTTATCGACCGTGCAGACTGTACACACCGACAGCACATGTGAACATGTCTGCCTACGCAGCAGCATAAACAGAATATATCAAGACTTTCAGAGAGACCAGGACTGCAGTGTGAGAGGACTGGATGTTACAGACTGAGCGGAAACATGGAAAAAATGCCAAAAATAGATCTAATTAAAAAAAGAAGGTTAAAAGTGTCTTGGACTTCTTACCAGTCAGGGGAACTGGGGAAGCCTCTTCTTATGAGAAAAGAACATTTTTGATTTTCTATAACCTGAATAAGACAAAAACCTTCTACAGTTTCCTGAAGACTGAAAACAGAAAGTCCCAACCGTGAAACTCAACATAAATAAACTCAGTCCAGAGATCTGGGTCAGAGTTCATTTTGTCAGTCTGTCTTATTTCAAATGCAACAGTAATTAATGACCAAAATCGAGAAGTAGACTGTTTACTCTGTGTGTGTGTGTGTGTGTGTGTGTGTGTGGGTGTGTGCGTGTGTGTGTGTGTGTGTGCGTGTGCGTGTGCGTGTGTGTGTGTGTGTGTGTGTGTGTGTGCGTGTGTGTGTGTGTTTGTGTGTACAGCCATATGTTGAATCAGTAATGAGCTACAGGCCTGCAGCAGTTAGATTGTGTGTTTGTGTGTGTTTGTGTGTTTGTGTGTGTGTGTGTGTGTGTGTGTGTGTGTGTGTGTGTGTGTGTGTGTGTGTGTGTGTGTGTGTGTTTTGTCCCACAGGCAACACAAGCTGTTACTGAAGAAGATGCCTTTGGACACACAGACACACACAGAGACGGGCTGCTGACTGAGGACATTACTCTACACAGTGAGACTCTTTAGTCCTTTCTGTCTAATGTCTCCTGAGCTAAATTCACAAATTTCTTCGGAAATATTTAGATTTTCTATAAAAACATTTAGCTCGGTCACATAACTCTGACTTGAATACACACGTACATGCTGTAATTGTTCAAACAACCAGCTTTTCTTAGTTGTAGAAGGGGAACAGTCCATCTCAAATAAAGAGGAACATCTGAGGGGTTCAACTAACGATGCTTCAAACTGAAGCCCATTTTCAGACATGAACGTTAGATACAGCTCTATTCAGACAAATGTCTTGTCTGAAGAGGGTTTAAGATTTGAGTCAAGACTTGAATGTATGAGTGAATCAGGCGTTTATTCAGACATGAGATCAACATGTAAAATTGCTGTCACATTTACATACAGAGGTGCATGTCTAAAAGGAGCGTACGTTTTTCTTTTATTAGATATATTCACAATTTGAACTAACTTTTGTCAGTCTGATCAGCTACTGCAAGAATACTCTGGAGTCTGTCTTCACGTTTGTATTCAGTCTTGTATTGTTAGGACGAGCGAACAGTGTTCCTGAGCCTTCACACTTAACTAAACACAGCTGGATGTATCCTCCTGTGTCGGGCTGGTGTGGAGACTCTGCAGCTCAAACCTGTAACAACACTTCAGAGCTGCGGAGATGCCACATGGTGAGCAGGAGAGCTGCGATTGGTTATCTGGGACTGCTTGTGTTTCCTGCTTCATGTTTCTGACAATGAATGATTTTAAACATGGAGCACTCAAAAAAAGACCTTCCTGTTCACGGGAATATTTTCTTAAATGAACAGTTTGTGTGTGTGTGTGTATTCATGGATGTCTGTAAGTTTGCCGTTTTATGTTGTTTCTATTTAAATCACTCTGACCTGCTTTTATATGACATGGTGAAAATGTATAAAAATTAAACAAAATACACTAACAATTAGATTTATTTTTGGTAGTTTATGAAATTACTGTACAGATTTGGTTATTTATAATGATTATTACGATTATTTATTTCCAAATGTCCTTTATTTATTTAATGTTGGCCATTTTGGTCCCATACAAAACTGTAAAAAATACTTTCTCTAACTGTGATGGTTCTTATCCACACAGTGAATGAAAGAATGTAAACTGGATTAAGTTGGATAAACAACACAACCTGATATATGAACGTCGATCAGAAGATGGATGGACGGATATGATGCTCCACTTTACAGGAGGAGACGCAGCTCCTTCCTGTCTCAAAGTCCTTCATGATGATGTCATATCCTGTCTGGAACAAGAGCCATTGTTTTTCCTTAGGAAGTGAACTTCCCGCCGACGGACTGTTCTTCCCTCTGCGGGTCAGTCAGTGCAGTCTGACTCTGATAACTGCTGTTCAACAGGAAGAGTCATTGTGGAGATGCATCATCATGACAGTGTTTAGTTACTGTATGTTCACACCAGCGCAGGTCACCGCTCCCATGTCGCTCCAGTATTCAGTGGGTGCATTGTTTCAATAACTCAAAGCAGATAGACTCGTGTCACAGTTGTGTCAATTTTGACAAATGTCTCACAGGTCTTTATTTTTTATGTGTTTTTCTTTTGCATATTTGTTCTGAAATATCTTCAAAGTTATGTTCTTAACCACATGAGCAATACTTCATTCTTTGTGCTGGAAACATCTGTCAGTATTTACAGAAGAGGATGGTGCTGTTTTCAACAAGAAAAACACATAATTTCCCTCAGATCTGTGGTTGTTTATCCATGGAGCATATCTTCAACTCTTGCATCAGTTCTACAATATGTATCGGTTGACTTTATACCCTTATAAACCGTCTGTGCAGGCAGCTCTGTGAGGCGTTACTTAGGCACAGGGGTGTTTTGAGCTAAATGCTAACATCAACATGCTTACATCCTCACTATGACAATGTAACATGCTGATGTTTTGCCGGGAGCCTATAGTGTGTACCATGTTTATCATCGTGTTAGGGCTGATATTATCACGATATCTATAGAGTAATTAGAATTTATTTAATTATTTAAAGTAATGCTATATCAGTCAAATTAATCTTTAACTTTGTTAATTGTGCGTATTGTCTCAATCGCTTTTACAACATGTCAGCATTCACCCATTCTCACACACATTCATACAGACAGCAGGTGGCATACAAGTTGCCATCTGCTCATCTCACACACACACACACACACACACACACACACACACACACACACACACACACACTCAAACTCAATGTGTGAATGAACAATTTGGGGTTCAGTATGTTGCCCACGTTGAACGCAGGGCCCAGGGATCGATCCATCGACCCTCCAATGACACAACAACATTTGTATATTAGCACTAAACACAAAGTGCAGCTGAGGCTGATTGGAACTGGTAGTTTGGCAATATTTGGTCATAAACCAAAGCATTTGACACATCCGATTGTGGCGCTGGATTAAAAGTTAACAACATTTGAACGGTTCAACCTGAAGGTAACATCCAATAGTTGAGACCTTTCAGGATTAACAAACTGGTTGAGCTAACAAGAGCCGTGAGAGTGATGAGAGCGATGGTTCTCGTAACTACACTCATCATTAATGTAGATGGTATATTATGAAGTATAAAATTACAGAAGGTGGCTCTCAAGGTGCTTCCAGATAGTGATTGGTTACTGCTCAACGTGTTGCCCGGTGACGTGAGTATTGTGATATTTGATTGGGCAGCAGCAGAGGGCAGCTCCACTGCTGTGTCTACAGGTTAGATCCCATCCTTTCAGCGTTTCCAGATGTACATTTATTTACATTTTTGTACGATAATGTTTCCCTCTCTAGGATGTACGATCACTAGTCTCAAAAACTGCCATAATGTACGATAATACAGGATACAGAAAGCTCCTCGTGGGGCAGACTGGGAAAACCTGGTTGAAAAGGATAGATCCCAAAAGGATACAATCCGATATTGCCAGTAGGCCAATCTCTGTGTTTTATGTGCTAAAATACCTATTATAAAACGGACATGTCAAATCAAGCAATCCGATTGGTTTTTAGCCGTGGTATAATGAGTGTATATCACGGGTAGAATTGTAGTTACTTTTCACAACAAGTCAGTATCCCTCCGCGTCTGAGAAAAAGCTACAGCTGTTAAATTACGTCCGTTAAGAGACAAACTTACAAAGCTTTACTCTGGAGGAGTGGATCGATCAGTGCCTATCTCCAGAGAAGAAAGCCCCTAAAAGACGACATGCAGAGCTACGTGAAGAGCAGGTAGACCAAATGGAAAAAAAACGAAACGAACAGAACACCGTGAAGCAAACAAACTGGTTTATAAGTGCTTTGAAGACTGGAATCAGGATAAAGCTGTCATAGACTTTCAGACGTCGACAAAACAGCAGATCAATAACATGATGCTAATAAACGGCAACATACAAATTAATGTAAATAAATAGCCGAATAATCGATCAACGTTTATCATTATTTAATAATAAAAACTATTTAAATTGGAGTGTGTATTTTTCTTTCATATTGCCACACTTGGTAACCGTTTTATAAGAGCAATAGCTCACTTCAGACTGTGATGGTCATTATATCACAGTTAAGGGGGTTTGGAACACTGCCTCTCCTTATTTACATGTTTGTGTATTTGTTCATTTAGCTGTTGTGAAATCAAAATGTTAAATGAAGTCTTCTGCTGCTTCAGACTCTTAAATGAACACTGAGGACTGTTAAGCAGCAGCTTCATTAAGCTAATGAGCATCAATTAATTGTGTTAATGAGCTGCAGTGGAAATCTCTCCTGGTGGGAAACTGATAGCCTGTTAACGAGCTGAAGGGTGGGAGACAATGAGATTGGTTCAAACGGTCATTAGAGCCTGAGAGAGTGTGAGTGTGAGTGTGAGTGTGAGTGTGAGTGTGTGTGTGTACGTGTGGGTGTGAATGTGTCAGTGTGAGTGTGTACGTGTAGGGGGGCTTCATCCTGAATTGTATCTCTCTGTGGCCCTGACATGCTTATCTCTGACAACTAAACACACACACACACACAGTGGGACAAGGTCTTGTCCTGTGTGTGTGTGTGTGTGTGTGTGTGTGTGTGTGTGTGTGTGTGTGTGTGTGTGTGTGTGTGTGTGTGTGTGTGTGTGTGTGTGTGCGCGTGTGTGTGTGTGTGTGTGTGTTTGTGTGCGTATCCAGCTGTGGCTTCATATCTGTGACCTCCTGTGGTCGATGTGTGGGTGTGTTTGGGGGGAAGGAAGCTATAACGGGTTCACACAAAATATCATCCCTAATTAACTCCTGTGTGTGTGTGTGTGTGTGTGTGTGTGTGTGTGTGTGTGTGTGTGTGTGTCAGCACGAGCTCAGACTAAAATAGAGAGAGTGAGAGAAAGAGAGAGGCAGATGGAGGACATCCTCCATTTAAGTAAAAGTCACAATGCACATTTTAAACCCTCAAAGCCAGAAAACATTATAAACCAGTACAATGTGTTTATTTTCTGATACAGGCGACGTGCAGTGTGAAGATAGTAGATAGTGCAGCGTATAAATTCAACATAAGAAGTAAAACTACAAAACGAAGTTTACGTTTAAGTGACAGTTTGTGGGAAGCATGACTCATGTCTGTCAGCAGTAGAAGAAGAAGTTAAGCGATGTTATTAGAGGGAGGGAGGTTGGTCTGGATTAATGGGCAAAACTTCAGACTTTAAACACAGATGACGACCATTTGGTTCCCTTGACCTTAAGTGGAATTTCTTTTCGGATTTGCACGTCCGAAATGACTGAAAGGTGAATATTCTTGTTCTTGATGTTATTTCAATACATGTTGTCATCATTTTGTTGGGGTCAGGGGAGAGGGCCCAACTTGTAATACTTTTGGAAAGCACAGAGAAATGATGTCATCCTGTTGAAGGGAAACCAGATTAGAAAACGTCAAAGCACTTTATAATACAGCCTGCGATCTGCAGTGTCATTATGTTGTTTGAATAGGGGATAAATAAAGTACAAGGACAAAACAAACGGGCACATTGTCCTGTCCTCAATGTGAATCGTGAGTTTATGTGTGTTTATTTGTATTTTTCAATTGACTTTGTGTGCGTCCAGAACACACCTTTAGACCTGCAGTTTGTAGCGGTCACAGTTTGATCGACATCTTGTCCATTTGTTAATACAGAGTACAGGATGTTAATTAAAGTGACAGAATAATGCACCGTCAGCATCATTACACAGTATGTAGTTCACAGTGTCAGTGTGTGATGAAGAACTGGACGACCGCGCATGAGATTACATACTGTGAAAAACTATGAAGGAACAATTAAAACTAATTTAAGCTTCATTTTGATAAATCAGAGGTCCTTTTCATCGACTGGGGGCCTCTTTTATTCATACATCCTAAACCCTTATCCGGGATGGAAAATGATGATGTCAGCGTTAAGACAGAGGCGGCAGTGTGATGGCTTTAACTGCAAAACACACACTCTCTCTCACACACACACACACACACACACACACACACACACACACACACACACACACACACATTAACAGCTGTGTAGTCTCCCACAGCTCTCTGACTGGTGTTGATTCATTAACAGACTCTGCTGGAAGTTAAGCTTTTTTTCTCCTGACGGGATGCTTTGTGTTAAGACTGTTTTTTTATGTCTGTCCTCTAAACTTTGTGTCGTTATGCTTTGACACATAATGTCATCGGACGCACGCAGCTGTAGTTCATCATGAAAACCAATCTACTTAAAAGGAAGTGGCATAATTGGTGTTTTTCTAACGCGTGCCACCACAGTCACAGCCAACATCAGATGGCTCACCTTGAACGGTTGTGGGTTTGTTGGTGCCATGAAGTTTAAAACTGCATATCGTGGTCATTTTCAGGTGCATACTTGTATTTTTGTTTTTTACCAGAACTACGTGCTTTAATGCTCCAAAAAAACTAGATTTTTCTCCTACCGTCTGCCTGAATATACCCATATTCATTCATTTAAAAAGGTATTTATACAGCACCTAGACTTAATTTATCATAACAAAACAAAAATATTACTGTTTATAATATGGGATCTTTAAAAAGTTCTAAAAAAGTCCTAAAAAAAGATCTGATGTCCCCTTCAGAAGGAATACAATCAGTCTCATGTCTCAACTTTCTCAACCTCACTGATACATAATACAAATCATCTTTGTAATGACGTTTAATTCCTACTTGCATGTACTGTATTAAAGACATGATGAAATAATATTTGATTGATGGATTTATTTGAGTCCTTAAACATCTCACACTGAATCATGAACAGAGGCTGAGCCAGACCGGACTGCTTGTCCCTTTGTCTTGATAATCTTGACATCTAAATCAGAGACCAAATCAGTCCGATTGTTGATGAGCGTGTGCTGTCGCTCCGCAAACGTCTTCCTGTCGTGTGACCAACGTACCTCCAACACTTGACTGAAGACAGACTGTAGTTCACCTCTTTCTACCGTTTGTCCTTCAAGAATCACAGAATCATATGCTGGCCTGAATGCAACATGGCTGTCACATGGCGTGCACACACACACACACACACACACACACACACACACACACACACACACACACACACACACACACAC